>NW_026867456.1:1479018-1485025 GCF_020745735.1 Hemiscyllium ocellatum | reverse complement strand
GGAGCAGTTACAAATCAGTAACCAGCGACACTTAGAATATTTTTGAAGCAGTACAAATCAGTAACCACTGACACTTAGAATATTTTTGAAGCATTACAAATCAGTAACCAGCTGACACTTAGAATATTTTTGAAGCAGTACAAATCAGTAACCAGCGACACTTAGAATAATTTTGAAGCAGTACAAATCAGTAACCACTGACACTTAGAATATTTTTGGAGCATTACAAATCAGTAACCACGACACTTAGAATATTTTTGGAGCAGTACAAATCAGTAACCAGCGACACTTAGAATATTTTTCAGTCAGTACAAATCAGTAACCAAGTGCATTTTTGAATTGGTTACTGATTTCTCCGTTGAAGTTGGGGCTGCGGTTGGCTTCAGTTAGTGGTGGGGGGCTTAATTTTCGCCGAGGGGAGCGTGTCCCGGTAGTGTCTCCGAGGAAGTGGTACCTATTGAAGGGGGTGTTTCTGAATTTGGGCCCTTTTTGAGTGGCATTGCCGGATGGGTTTTGTGTTGAAGGCTTCCAAATCGGGTAGCTCAGCCGGATTTGACCCGGCGGTTCTACCGACTGTCACGCCTTCGAGGGGGGACTGTTGTCTAAGTTCAGGCCGAATTTGGTGAATTTCCTAAGTCGGGAAGTGGTCCCAACGGGTTTGGGAGTGAACCTAACTGCTCATACCAACTTTGAGGCTTTGGGGCCGGGTAGCACAGTCGGATTTGACCCGGCGGTTCTGCCGAATGCCTGGCCTTCGAGGGGGGCCTGCCCTCTGAGTTCAGGCCGAATTTGGTGATTTTCCTAAGTCGGGAAGTGGTCCAAACGGGGATGGGAGTGAACCTGACAGCTCATACCGACTTTGGGGCTTCCAAGCCGGGTAGCTCAACCGGATTTGATCCGGCGATTCTGCCGACTTCCACGCCTTCGAGCGGGGACTCTCCTCTAAGTTCAGGCCGAATTTGGTGAATTTCCTAAGTCGGGAAGTGGTCCAAACGGGGATGGGAGTGAACCTAACTGCTCATACCAACTTTGAGGCTTTGGGGCCGGTAGCACAGTCGGATTTGACCCGGCGGTTCTGCCGAATGCCTGGCCTTCGAGGGGGGCCTGCCCTCTGAGTTCAGGCCGAATTTGGTGATTTTCCTAAGTCGGGAAGTGGTCCAAACGGGGATGGGAGTGAACCTGACAGCTCATACCGACTTTGGGGCTTCCAAGCCGGGTAGCTCAACCGGATTTGATCCGGCGGTTCTAGCGACTGCCACGGCTTCGAGGGGGGACTGTTGTCTAAGTTCAGGCCGAATTTGGTGAATTTCCCGAGTCGGGAAGTGGTCCAAACGGGGATGGGAGTGAACCTGACAGCTCTTACCGACATTGAGGCTTCGGGGCCGGGTAGCTCAGTCGGATTTGACCCGGCGATTCTGCCGACTTCCACGCCTTCGAGCGGGGACTCTCCTCTAAGTTCAGGCCGAATTTGGTGAATTTCCTAAGTCGGGAAGTGGTCCAAACGGGGATGGGAGTGAACCTGACAGCTCTTACCGACTTTGGGGCTTCCAAGCCGGGTAGCTCAACCGGATTTGATCCGGCGGTTCTAGCGACTGTCACGCCTTCGAGGGGGGACTGTTGTATAAGTTCAGGCCGAATTTGGTGAATTTCCCGAGTCGGGAAGTGGTCCAAACGGGGATGGGAGTGAACCTGACAGCTCTTACCGACTTTGGGGCTTCCAAGCCGGGTAGCTCAACCGGATTTGATCCGGCGGTTCTGCCGACTGTCACGCCTTCGAGGGGGGACTGTTGTATAAGTTCAGGCCGAATTTGGTGAATTTCCCGAGTCGGGAAGTGGTCCAAACGGGGATGGGAGTGAACCTGACAGCTCTTACCGACTTTGAGGCTTCGGGGCCGGGTAGCTCAGCCGGATTTGATCCGGCGGTTCTGCCGACTGTCACGCCTTCGAGGGGGGACTGTCCTCTGAGTTCAGGCCGAATTTGGTGAATTTCCCGAGTCGGGAAGTGGTCCAAACGGGGATGGGAGTGAACCTGACAGCTCATACCGACTTTGAGGCTTCCAAGCCGGGTAGCTCAGCCGGATTTGACCCGGCGATTCTGCCGACTTCCACGCCTTCGAGGGGGGACTGCCCTCTGAGTTCAGGCCGAATTTGGTGCATTTCCCGAGTCGGGAAGTGGTCTCTGTCACAACGGGGGCAAGTGTCTGAAGAGGTAAAGTGAGTAACCAGCACAGCTTAGGGAAGGGTTCCAAAGTTCTCAACAATGTGAATTCGGTTACCAGGAAAGCTTAGGAAAGTTGCCTGACTGTCCCAAACGAATGAACTGCAAAACTTAGGGAACATGCCCGAAGATGCTTAAAAGTGTGAAATCAGTAAGCAGGAAAGCATAGGAAAGTGCCTGAAAGTGCTAAATGAGTAACATGAAAAACGTAGAAAAATGCCCGAAAATGTTTAAAAGTGTGAACTCAGTAACCAGCAAAACTTAGTAAAACGTTGGAAAAGCAGAAATGAGTAACCAGAAAAACTTAGAAAAATGTTTGAAAATGAGAAATGAGTAACCAGAAAAACTTAGAAAAATGTTTGAAAATGAGAAATGAGTAACCAAGAAAACTTAGAAAAATGCCCAAAAAGAAGAAATCAGTAACCAGAAAAACTTAGAAAAATGTTTGAAAATGAGAAATGAGTAACCAGAAAAACTTAGAAAAATGTTTGAAAATGAGAAATGAGTAACCAAGAAAACTTAGAAAAATGCCCAAAAAGAAGAAATCAGTAACCAGAAAAACTTAGAAAAATGTTTGAAAATGAGAAATCAGTAACCAGAAAAACTTAGAAAAATGTTTGAAAATGAGAAATGAGTAACCAAGAAAACTTAGAAAAATGCCCAAAAAGAAGAAATCAGTAACCAGAAAAACTTAGAAAAATGTTTGAAAATGAGAAATGAGTAACCAAGAAAACTTAGAAAAATGCCCAAAAAGAAGAAATCAGTAACCAGAAAAACTTAGAAAAATGTTTGAAAATGAGAAATGAGTAACCAGAAAAACTTAGAAAAATGTTTGAAAATGAGAAATGAGTAACCAAGAAAACTTAGAAAAATGCCCAAAAAGAAGAAATCAGTAACCAGAAAAACTTAGAAAAATGTTTGAAAATGAGAAATGAGTAACCAAGAAAACTTAGAAAAATGCCCGAAAAGAAGAAATCAGTAACCAGAAAAACTTAGAAAAATTTTCGGCCAAGTGTGAAAAATATTCTAAGTGTCAGCGGAGGAAAATGCCGAAGCATCGGGAAAGATTCAAAAACTCATGCCGAACATGAGTTCCGAAGTGCCGGAGGAACTGGGCGAATTGAGCCCGGCGGTTGGCCAGATGTCGTTTTGAGTCTGCAGCCCGAAAACTTTAACTTTGTCTGCCGCGGAAGTCTGGACCGGGAAAAATCCAAACGGTTTTGCCGGGTTCGAGTTCCAGAGCGAAGCAGTCGAATTTGAAATTCAGACCCATTCAGTGCCACTTGACATTGTGACACAGTGAGGTTGGCGGGGTACCCGGAGATTTCTGGGAACACGATTTTTAGAACAAAATGGCGGCGCGGGACCACTTTGAAAGGCATCCGAAAAACGGTTCCGCGGGCAGAGCACTTGAATGACAGGCCTGTGTGCATGCCCAAGAGCTCTCGGAAGTCTAATTTTTGACACTTTGTCAAATTTTCGACAGACTTACCCAACTCTTGCTGCCTGTTCTAAGAATCAGTCAGAGGCCTGTGCGGCGGTCTCTTGACACTTTGGAGGGCGGGCAAACCCCACGTTGACTCCGGCCGTCCCTCCAAAAGGCACTTGCTATTGGGGAAAGGATTGCAAGTAGCCTGGTTCCCGTGGGAGCGGCCAGGAAGGGTGCAGGCTGGCCCTTGCCTGAGCATTCCCAAAACCCTCTTCCGCTGAGAGCAGACCTCGCACGCCGCACTACCGGCTCTGGGAGTGGTTGGCCGCTATTGTACATAGTCCGGTCCTTCCTCTGCCACCCGGCAAGTGCGATGGCTCTGCCGCCCTGCGGTGCTCGTCACCCAGGTTTGGGGAACACGATACTTAGAACATGTTGGCGGCTCGGGACCTGCAGGCGAAAGGGGCCCCGTGGTGCTGAGCACATCGACCTCGGGTCTCAGTGCAAGCCGGAGAGTTCGCGGAAGTCTTAAAAGATTTTGACATCTGCTCAAATCTTTGACAGGCTTGCCTGACTCTTTCCGTCCGTTCTAAGAATCAGTCGGAGGCCGGGGCGGGGACGGTCTCTTGACACACGGAGGGTTGGCTTCCCTCCTCAGGTGTTTGTGTCGAAAATGAAGGCGAGAGATGCAAGCGTCCTGGTTCCCCTGGGTGCTGCCAGCAAGGGTGCAGGCTGACCCTTGCCTGAGCACTCCCAAAAGCCTCTTAAGCTGAGAGCAGGCGCCGCACTACCGGCTCTGGGAGTCGTTGGCCGCTATTGTACATAGTCCGGTCCTTCCTCTGCCACCCGGCAAGTGCGATGGCTCTGCCTCCCTGCGGTGCTCGTCACCCAGGTTTGGGGAACACGATACTTAGAACATGTTGGCGGCTCGGGACCTGCAGGCGAAGGGGGCCCCGTGGTGCTGAGCACATCGACCTCGCGTCTCAGTGCAAGCCGGAGAGTTCGCGGAAGTCTTAACAGGCTTGCCTGACTCTTTCCGTCCGTTCTAAGAATCAGTCGGAGGCCGGGGCGGGGACGGTCTCTTGACACACGGAGGGTTGGCTTCCCTCCTCAGGCGTTTGTGTCGAAAATGAAGGCGAGAGATGCAAGCGTCCTGGTTCCCCTGGGTGCTGCCAGCAAGGGTGCAGGCTGACCCTTGCCTGAGCACTCCCAAAAGCCTCTTAGGCTGAGAGCAGGCGCCGCACTACCGGCTCTGGGAGTCGTTGGCCGCTATTGTACATAGTCCGGTCCTTCCTCTGCCACCCGGCAAGTGCGATGGCTCTGCCTCCCTGCGGTGCCCGTCACCCAGGTTTGGAGAACACGATACTTAGAACATGTTGGCGGCTCGGGACCTGCAGGCGAAAGGGGCCCCGTGGTGCTGAGCACATCGACCTCGCGTCTCAGTGCAAGCCGGAGAGTTCGCGGAAGTCTTAACAGGCTTGCCTGACTCTTTCCGTCCGTTCTAAGAATCAGTCGGAGGCCGGGGCGGGGACGGTCTCTTGACACACGGAGGGTTGGCTTCCCTCCTCAGGCGTTTGTGTCGAAAATGAAGGCGAGAGATGCAAGCGTCCTGGTTCCCCTGGGTGCTGCCAGCAAGGGTGCAGGCTGACCCTTGCCTGAGCACTCCCAGAAGCCTCTTAGGCTGAGAGCAGACGCCGCACTACCGGCTCTGGGAGTCGTTGGCCGCTATTGTACATAGTCCGGTCCTTCCTCTGCCACCCGGCAAGTGCGATGGCTCTGCCTCCCTGCGGTGCCCGTCACCCAGGTTTGGAGAACACGATACTAAGAACATGTTGGCGGCTCGGGACCTGCAGGCGAAAGGGGCCCCGTGGTGCTTAGCACATCGACCTCGCGTCTCAGTGCAAGCCGGAGAGTTCGCGGAAGTCTAAAGCTTTTGACATTCGCTCAAAGCTTTGACAGGCTTGCCCGACTCTTTCCGTCCGTTCTAAGAATCAGTCAGAGGCTGGTGGGGAGGTCTCTTGACGCAAGGGGAGGGGTGGCGTCCCTCCTCAGGCGCTTGTGTCGAAAATGAAGGCGAGAGATGCAAGCGTCCTGGTTCCCCTGGGTGCTGCCAGCAAGGGTGCAGGCTGACCCTTGCCTGAGCACTCCCAGAAGCCTCTTAGGCTGAGAGCAGACGCCGCACAACCGGCTCTGGGAGTCGTTGGCCGCTATTGTACATAGTCCGGTCCTTCCTCTGCCACCCGGCAAGTGCGATGGCTCTGCCTCCCTGCGGTGCCCGTCACCCAGGATTGGAGAACACGATACTAAGAACATGTTGGCGGCTCGGGACCTGCAGGCGAAAGGGGCCCCGTGGTGCTTAG
>NW_026867456.1:1459018-1466518 GCF_020745735.1 Hemiscyllium ocellatum | reverse complement strand
TGGAGCAGTACAAATCAGTAACCAGCGACACTTAGAATATTTTTGAAGCAGTACAAATCAGTAACCACTGACACTTAGAATATTTTTGAAGCAGTACAAATCAGTAACCAGCGACACTTAGAATATTTTTGAAGCAGTACAAATCAGTAACCACTGACACTTAGAATATTTTTGAAGCAGTACAAATCAGTAACCAGCGACACTTAGAATATTTTTGGAGCAGTACAAATCAGTAACCACTGACACTTAGAATATTTTTGAAGCAGTACAAATCAGTAACCAGCGACACTTAGAATATTTTTGAAGCAGTACAAATCAGTAACCACTGACACTTAGAATATTTTTGAAGCAGTACAAATCAGTAACCGCTGACACTTAGAATATTTTTGAAGCAGTACAAATCAGTAACCAGCGACACTTAGAATATTTTTGGAGCAGTACAAATCAGTAACCACTGACACTTAGAATATTTTTGAAGCAGTACAAATCAGTAACCAGCGACACTTAGAATATTTTTGGAGCAGTACAAATCAGTAACCACTGACACTTAGAATATTTTTGAAGCAGTACAAATCAGTAACCAGCGACACTTAGAATATTTTTGAAGCAGTACAAATCAGTAACCACTGACACTTAGAATATTTTTGAAGCAGTACAAATCAGTAACCAGCGACACTTAGAATATTTTTGAAGCAGTACAAATCAGTAACCACTGACACTTAGAATATTTTTGAAGCAGTACAAATCAGTAACCAGCGACACTTAGAATATTTTTGAAGCAGTACAAATCAGTAACCAGCGACACTTAGAATATTTTTGGAGCAGTACAAATCAGTAACCAGCGACACTTAGAATATTTTTGAAGCAGTACAAATCAGTAACCACTGACACTTAGAATATTTTTGAAGCAGTACAAATCAGTAACCAGCGACACTTAGAATATTTTTGAAGCAGTACAAATCAGTAACCACTGACACTTAGAATATTTTTGAAGCAGTACAAATCAGTAACCGCTGACACTTAGAATATTTTTGAAGCAGTACAAATCAGTAACCAGCGACACTTAGAATATTTTTGAAGCAGTACAAATCAGTAACCACTGACACTTAGAATATTTTTGGAGCATTACAAATCAGTAACCAGCGACACTTAGAATATTTTTGGAGCAGTACAAATCAGTAACCAGCGACACTTAGAATATTTTTGAAGCAGTACAAATCAGTAACCAAGTGCATTTTTGAATTGGTTACTGATTTCTCCGTTGAAGTTGGGGCTGCGGTTGGCTTCAGTTAGTGGTGGGGGCTTAATTTTCGCCGAGGGAGCGTGTCCCGGTAGTGTCTCCGAGGAAGTGGTACCTATTGAAGGGGGTGTTTCTGAATTTGGGCCCTTTTTGAGTGGCATTGCCGGATGGGTTTTGTGTTGAAGGCTTCCAAATCGGGTAGCTCAGCCGGATTTGACCCGGCGGTTCTACCGACTGTCACGCCTTCGAGGGGGGACTGTTGTCTAAGTTCAGGCCGAATTTGGTGAATTTCCTAAGTCGGGAAGTGGTCCCAACGGGTTTGGGAGTGAACCTAACTGCTCATACCAACTTTGAGGCTTTGGGGCCGGGTAGCACAGTCGGATTTGACCCGGCGGTTCTGCCGAATGCCTGGCCTTCGAGGGGGGCCTGCCCTCTGAGTTCAGGCCGAATTTGGTGATTTTCCTAAGTCGGGAAGTGGTCCAAACGGGGATGGGAGTGAACCTGACAGCTCATACCGACTTTGGGGCTTCCAAGCCGGGTAGCTCAGTCGGATTTGATCCGGCGATTCTGCCGACTTCCACGCCTTCGAGCGGGGACTCTCCTCTAAGTTCAGGCCGAATTTGGTGAATTTCCTAAGTCGGGAAGTGGTCCAAACGGGGATGGGAGTGAACCTAACTGCTCATACCAACTTTGAGGCTTTGGGGCCGGGTAGCACAGTCGGATTTGACCCGGCGGTTCTGCCGAATGCCTGGCCTTCGAGGGGGGCCTGCCCTCTGAGTTCAGGCCGAATTTGGTGATTTTCCTAAGTCGGGAAGTGGTCCAAACGGGGATGGGAGTGAACCTGACAGCTCATACCGACTTTGGGGCTTCCAAGCCGGGTAGCTCAACCGGATTTGATCCGGCGGTTCTAGCGACTGCCACGGCTTCGAGGGGGGACTGTTGTCTAAGTTCAGGCCGAATTTGGTGAATTTCCCGAGTCGGGAAGTGGTCCAAACGGGGATGGGAGTGAACCTGACAGCTCTTACCGACATTGAGGCTTCGGGGCCGGGTAGCTCAGTCGGATTTGACCCGGCGATTCTGCCGACTTCCACGCCTTCGAGCGGGGACTCTCCTCTAAGTTCAGGCCGAATTTGGTGAATTTCCTAAGTCGGGAAGTGGTCCAAACGGGGATGGGAGTGAACCTGACAGCTCTTACCGACTTTGGGGCTTCCAAGCCGGGTAGCTCAACCGGATTTGATCCGGCGGTTCTAGCGACTGTCACGCCTTCGAGGGGGGACTGTTGTATAAGTTCAGGCCGAATTTGGTGAATTTCCCGAGTCGGGAAGTGGTCCAAACGGGGATGGGAGTGAACCTGACAGCTCTTACCGACTTTGGGGCTTCCAAGCCGGGTAGCTCAACCGGATTTGATCCGGCGGTTCTGCCGACTGTCACGCCTTCGAGGGGGGACTGTTGTATAAGTTCAGGCCGAATTTGGTGAATTTCCCGAGTCGGGAAGTGGTCCAAACGGGGATGGGAGTGAACCTGACAGCTCTTACCGACTTTGAGGCTTCGGGGCCGGGTAGCTCAGCCGGATTTGATCCGGCGGTTCTGCCGACTGTCACGCCTTCGAGGGGGGACTGTCCTCTGAGTTCAGGCCGAATTTGGTGAATTTCCCGAGTCGGGAAGTGGTCCAAACGGGGATGGGAGTGAACCTGACAGCTCATACCGACTTTGAGGCTTCCAAGCCGGGTAGCTCAGCCGGATTTGACCCGGCGATTCTGCCGACTTCCACGCCTTCGAGGGGGGACTGCCCTCTGAGTTCAGGCCGAATTTGGTGCATTTCCCGAGTCGGGAAGTGGTCTCTGTCACAACGGGGGCAAGTGTCTGAAGAGGTAAAGTGAGTAACCAGCACAGCTTAGGGAAGGGTTCCAAAGTTCTCAACAATGTGAATTCGGTTACCAGGAAAGCTTAGGAAAGTTGCCTGACTGTCCCAAACGAATGAACTGCAAAACTTAGGGAACATGCCCGAAGATGCTTAAAAGTGTGAAATCAGTAAGCAGGAAAGCATAGGAAAGTGCCTGAAAGTGCTAAATGAGTAACATGAAAAACGTAGAAAAATGCCCGAAAATGTTTAAAAGTGTGAACTCAGTAACCAGCAAAACTTAGTAAAACGTTGGAAAAGCAGAAATGAGTAACCAGAAAAACTTAGAAAAATGTTTGAAAATGAGAAATGAGTAACCAGAAAAACTTAGAAAAATGTTTGAAAATGAGAAATGAGTAACCAAGAAAACTTAGAAAAATGCCCAAAAAGAAGAAATCAGTAACCAGAAAAACTTAGAAAAATGTTTGAAAATGAGAAATGAGTAACCAGAAAAACTTAGAAAAATGTTTGAAAATGAGAAATGAGTAACCAAGAAAACTTAGAAAAATGCCCAAAAAGAAGAAATCAGTAACCAGAAAAACTTAGAAAAATGCCCAAAAAGAAGAAATCAGTAACCAGAAAACTTAGAAAAATGTTTGAAAATGAGAAATGAGTAACCAAGAAAACTTAGAAAAATGCCCAAAAAGAAGAAATCAGTAACCAGAAAAACTTAGAAAAATGTTTGAAAATGAGAAATGAGTAACCAAGAAAACTTAGAAAAATGCCCAAAAAGAAGAAATCAGTAACCAGAAAAACTTAGAAAAATGTTTGAAAATGAGAAATGAGTAACCAGAAAAACTTAGAAAAATGTTTGAAAATGAGAAATGAGTAACCAAGAAAACTTAGAAAAATGCCCAAAAAGAAGAAATCAGTAACCAGAAAAACTTAGAAAAATGTTTGAAAATGAGAAATGAGTAACCAAGAAAACTTAGAAAAATGCCCGAAAAGAAGAAATCAGTAACCAGAAAAACTTAGAAAAATTTTCGGCCAAGTGTGAAAAATATTCTAAGTGTCAGCGGAGGAAAATGCCGAAGCATCGGGAAAGATTCAAAAACTCATGCCGAACATGAGTTCCGAAGTGCCGGAGGAACTGGGCGAATTGAGCCCGGCGGTTGGCCAGATGTCGTTTTGAGTCTGCAGCCCGAAAACTTTAACTTTGTCTGCCGCGGAAGTCTGGACCGGGAAAAATCCAAACGGTTTTGCCGGGTTCGAGTTCCAGAGCGAAGCAGTCGAATTTGAAATTCAGACCCATTCAGTGCCACTTGACATTGTGACACAGTGAGGTTGGCGGGGTACCCGGAGATTTCTGGGAACACGATTTTTAGAACAAAATGGCGGCGCGGGACCACTTTGAAAGGCATCCGAAAAACGGTTCCGCGGGCAGAGCACTTGAATGACAGGCCTGTGTGCATGCCCAAGAGCTCTCGGAAGTCTAATTTTTGACACTTTGTCAAATTTTCGACAGACTTACCCAACTCTTGCTGCCTGTTCTAAGAATCAGTCAGAGGCCTGTGCGGCGGTCTCTTGACACTTTGGAGGGCGGGCAAACCCCACGTTGACTCCGGCCGTCCCTCCAAAAGGCACTTGCTATTGGGGGAAAGGATTGCAAGTAGCCTGGTTCCCGTGGGAGCGGCCAGGAAGGGTGCAGGCTGGCCCTTGCCTGAGCATTCCCAAAACCCTCTTCCGCTGAGAGCAGACCTCGCACGCCGCACTACCGGCTCTGGGAGTGGTTGGCCGCTATTGTACATAGTCCGGTCCTTCCTCTGCCACCCGGCAAGTGCGATGGCTCTGCCGCCCTGCGGTGCTCGTCACCCAGGTTTGGGGAACACGATACTTAGAACATGTTGGCGGCTCGGGACCTGCAGGCGAAAGGGGCCCCGTGGTGCTGAGCACATCGACCTCGGGTCTCAGTGCAAGCCGGAGAGTTCGCGGAAGTCTTAAAAGATTTTGACATCTGCTCAAATCTTTGACAGGCTTGCCTGACTCTTTCCGTCCGTTCTAAGAATCAGTCGGAGGCCGGGGCGGGGACGGTCTCTTGACACACGGAGGGTTGGCTTCCCTCCTCAGGTGTTTGTGTCGAAAATGAAGGCGAGAGATGCAAGCGTCCTGGTTCCCCTGGGTGCTGCCAGCAAGGGTGCAGGCTGACCCTTGCCTGAGCACTCCCAAAAGCCTCTTAAGCTGAGAGCAGGCGCCGCACTACCGGCTCTGGGAGTCGTTGGCCGCTATTGTACATAGTCCGGTCCTTCCTCTGCCACCCGGCAAGTGCGATGGCTCTGCCTCCCTGCGGTGCTCGTCACCCAGGTTTGGGGAACACGATACTTAGAACATGTTGGCGGCTCGGGACCTGCAGGCGAAGGGGGCCCCGTGGTGCTGAGCACATCGACCTCGCGTCTCAGTGCAAGCCGGAGAGTTCGCGGAAGTCTTAACAGGCTTGCCTGACTCTTTCCGTCCGTTCTAAGAATCAGTCGGAGGCCGGGGCGGGGACGGTCTCTTGACACACGGAGGGTTGGCTTCCCTCCTCAGGCGTTTGTGTCGAAAATGAAGGCGAGAGATGCAAGCGTCCTGGTTCCCCTGGGTGCTGCCAGCAAGGGTGCAGGCTGACCCTTGCCTGAGCACTCCCAAAAGCCTCTTAGGCTGAGAGCAGGCGCCGCACTACCGGCTCTGGGAGTCGTTGGCCGCTATTGTACATAGTCCGGTCCTTCCTCTGCCACCCGGCAAGTGCGATGGCTCTGCCTCCCTGCGGTGCCCGTCACCCAGGTTTGGAGAACACGATACTTAGAACATGTTGGCGGCTCGGGACCTGCAGGCGAAAGGGGCCCCGTGGTGCTGAGCACATCGACCTCGCGTCTCAGTGCAAGCCGGAGAGTTCGCGGAAGTCTTAACAGGCTTGCCTGACTCTTTCCGTCCGTTCTAAGAATCAGTCGGAGGCCGGGGCGGGGACGGTCTCTTGACACACGGAGGGTTGGCTTCCCTCCTCAGGCGTTTGTGTCGAAAATGAAGGCGAGAGATGCAAGCGTCCTGGTTCCCCTGGGTGCTGCCAGCAAGGGTGCAGGCTGACCCTTGCCTGAGCACTCCCAGAAGCCTCTTAGGCTGAGAGCAGACGCCGCACTACCGGCTCTGGGAGTCGTTGGCCGCTATTGTACATAGTCCGGTCCTTCCTCTGCCACCCGGCAAGTGCGATGGCTCTGCCTCCCTGCGGTGCCCGTCACCCAGGTTTGGAGAACACGATACTAAGAACATGTTGGCGGCTCGGGACCTGCAGGCGAAAGGGGCCCCGTGGTGCTTAGCACATCGACCTCGCGTCTCAGTGCAAGCCGGAGAGTTCGCGGAAGTCTAAAGCTTTTGACATTCGCTCAAAGCTTTGACAGGCTTGCCCGACTCTTTCCGTCCGTTCTAAGAATCAGTCAGAGGCTGGTGGGGAGGTCTCTTGACGCAAGGGGAGGGGTGGCGTCCCTCCTCAGGCGCTTGTGTCGAAAATGAAGGCGAGAGATGCAAGCGTCCTGGTTCCCCTGGGTGCTGCCAGCAAGGGTGCAGGCTGACCCTTGCCTGAGCACTCCCAGAAGCCTCTTAGGCTGAGAGCAGACGCCGCACAACCGGCTCTGGGAGTCGTTGGCCGCTATTGTACATAGTCCGGTCCTTCCTCTGCCACCCGGCAAGTGCGATGGCTCTGCCTCCCTGCGGTGCCCGTCACCCAGGATTGGAGAACACGATACTAAGAACATGTTGGCGGCTCGGGACCTGCAGGCGAAAGGGGCCCCGTGGTGCTTAGCACATCGACCTCGCGTCTCAGTGCAAGCCGGAGAGTTCGCGGAAGTCTAAAGCTTTTGACATTCGCTCAAAGCTTTGACAGGCTTGCCCGACTCTTTCCGTCCGTTCTAAGAATCAGTCAGAGGCCGGTGGGGAGGTCTCTTGACGCAAAGGGGAGGGGTGGCGTCCCTCCTCAGGCGCTTGTGTCGAAAAATGAAGGCGAGAGACGCGAGCGGCCTGGTTGCTTTGGGTGCTGCCAGGAAGGATGTGGTCTGACCCTTGCCTGAGCACATCCAAAAGCATGTGATGTTGAGAGCAGACCTCGAGCCCCGCACAACCGGCTCTGGGAGTCGTTGGCCGCTATTGTACATAGTCCGGTCCTTCCTCTGCCACCCGGCAAGTGCGATGGCTCTGTCGCCCTGTGGTGCCCGTCACCCAGGTTTGGGGAACACGATACTAAGAACATGTTGGCGGCTCGGGACCTGCAGGCGAAAGGGGCCCCGTGGTGCTGAGCACATCGACCTCGGGTCTCAGTGCAAGCCAGAGAGTTCGCGGAAGTCTAAAGCTTTTGACATACGCTCAAATCTTTGACAGGCTTGCCCGACTCTTTCCG
>NW_026867456.1:1439018-1446518 GCF_020745735.1 Hemiscyllium ocellatum | reverse complement strand
TAGAATATTTTTGAAGCAGTACAAATCAGTAACCACTGACACTTAGAATATTTTTGAAGCAGTACAAATCAGTAACCAGCGACACTTAGAATATTTTTGAAGCAGTACAAATCAGTAACCACTGACACTTAGAATATTTTTGAAGCAGTACAAATCAGTAACCAGCGACACTTAGAATATTTTTGAAGCAGTACAAATCAGTAACCAGCGACACTTAGAATATTTTTGGAGCAGTACAAATCAGTAACCAGCGACACTTAGAATATTTTTGAAGCAGTACAAATCAGTAACCACTGACACTTAGAATATTTTTGAAGCAGTACAAATCAGTAACCAGCGACACTTAGAATATTTTTGAAGCAGTACAAATCAGTAACCACTGACACTTAGAATATTTTTGAAGCAGTACAAATCAGTAACCGCTGACACTTAGAATATTTTTGAAGCAGTACAAATCAGTAACCAGCGACACTTAGAATATTTTTGAAGCAGTACAAATCAGTAACCACTGACACTTAGAATATTTTTGGAGCATTACAAATCAGTAACCAGCGACACTTAGAATATTTTTGGAGCAGTACAAATCAGTAACCAGCGACACTTAGAATATTTTTGAAGCAGTACAAATCAGTAACCAAGTGCATTTTTGAATTGGTTACTGATTTCTCCGTTGAAGTTGGGGCTGCGGTTGGCTTCAGTTAGTGGTGGGGGCTTAATTTTCGCCGAGGGGAGCGTGTCCGGTAGTGTCTCCGAGGAAGTGGTACCTATTGAAGGGGGTGTTTCTGAATTTGGGCCCTTTTTGAGTGGCATTGCCGGATGGGTTTTGTGTTGAAGGCTTCCAAATCGGGTAGCTCAGCCGGATTTGACCCGGCGGTTCTACCGACTGTCACGCCTTCGAGGGGGGACTGTTGTCTAAGTTCAGGCCGAATTTGGTGAATTTCCTAAGTCGGGAAGTGGTCCCAACGGGTTTGGGAGTGAACCTAACTGCTCATACCAACTTTGAGGCTTTGGGCCGGGTAGCACAGTCGGATTTGACCCGGCGGTTCTGCCGAATGCCTGGCCTTCGAGGGGGGCCTGCCCTCTGAGTTCAGGCCGAATTTGGTGATTTTCCTAAGTCGGGAAGTGGTCCAAACGGGGATGGGAGTGAACCTGACAGCTCATACCGACTTTGGGGCTTCCAAGCCGGGTAGCTCAACCGGATTTGATCCGGCGATTCTGCCGACTTCCACGCCTTCGAGCGGGGACTCTCCTCTAAGTTCAGGCCGAATTTGGTGAATTTCCTAAGTCGGGAAGTGGTCCAAACGGGGATGGGAGTGAACCTAACTGCTCATACCAACTTTGAGGCTTTGGGGCCGGGTAGCACAGTCGGATTTGACCCGGCGGTTCTGCCGAATGCCTGGCCTTCGAGGGGGGCCTGCCCTCTGAGTTCAGGCCGAATTTGGTGATTTTCCTAAGTCGGGAAGTGGTCCAAACGGGGATGGGAGTGAACCTGACAGCTCATACCGACTTTGGGGCTTCCAAGCCGGGTAGCTCAACCGGATTTGATCCGGCGGTTCTAGCGACTGCCACGGCTTCGAGGGGGGACTGTTGTCTAAGTTCAGGCCGAATTTGGTGAATTTCCCGAGTCGGGAAGTGGTCCAAACGGGGATGGGAGTGAACCTGACAGCTCTTACCGACATTGAGGCTTCGGGGCCGGGTAGCACAGTCGGATTTGACCCGGCGATTCTGCCGACTTCCACGCCTTCGAGCGGGGACTCTCCTCTAAGTTCAGGCCGAATTTGGTGAATTTCCTAAGTCGGGAAGTGGTCCAAACGGGGATGGGAGTGAACCTGACAGCTCTTACCGACTTTGGGGCTTCCAAGCCGGGTAGCTCAACCGGATTTGATCCGGCGGTTCTAGCGACTGTCACGCCTTCGAGGGGGGACTGTTGTATAAGTTCAGGCCGAATTTGGTGAATTTCCCGAGTCGGGAAGTGGTCCAAACGGGGATGGGAGTGAACCTGACAGCTCTTACCGACTTTGGGGCTTCCAAGCCGGGTAGCTCAACCGGATTTGATCCGGCGGTTCTGCCGACTGTCACGCCTTCGAGGGGGGACTGTTGTATAAGTTCAGGCCGAATTTGGTGAATTTCCCGAGTCGGGAAGTGGTCCAAACGGGGATGGGAGTGAACCTGACAGCTCTTACCGACTTTGAGGCTTCGGGGCCGGGTAGCTCAGCCGGATTTGATCCGGCGGTTCTGCCGACTGTCACGCCTTCGAGGGGGGACTGTCCTCTGAGTTCAGGCCGAATTTGGTGAATTTCCCGAGTCGGGAAGTGGTCCAAACGGGGATGGGAGTGAACCTGACAGCTCATACCGACTTTGAGGCTTCCAAGCCGGGTAGCTCAGCCGGATTTGACCCGGCGATTCTGCCGACTTCCACGCCTTCGAGGGGGGACTGCCCTCTGAGTTCAGGCCGAATTTGGTGCATTTCCCGAGTCGGGAAGTGGTCTCTGTCACAACGGGGGCAAGTGTCTGAAGAGGTAAAGTGAGTAACCAGCACAGCTTAGGGAAGGGTTCCAAAGTTCTCAACAATGTGAATTCGGTTACCAGGAAAGCTTAGGAAAGTTGCCTGACTGTCCCAAACGAATGAACTGCAAAACTTAGGGAACATGCCCGAAGATGCTTAAAAGTGTGAAATCAGTAAGCAGGAAAGCATAGGAAAGTGCCTGAAAGTGCTAAATGAGTAACATGAAAAACGTAGAAAAATGCCCGAAAATGTTTAAAAGTGTGAACTCAGTAACCAGCAAAACTTAGTAAAACGTTGGAAAAGCAGAAATGAGTAACCAGAAAAACTTAGAAAAATGTTTGAAAATGAGAAATGAGTAACCAGAAAAACTTAGAAAAATGTTTGAAAATGAGAAATGAGTAACCAAGAAAACTTAGAAAAATGCCCAAAAAGAAGAAATCAGTAACCAGAAAAACTTAGAAAAATGTTTGAAAATGAGAAATGAGTAACCAGAAAAACTTAGAAAAATGTTTGAAAATGAGAAATGAGTAACCAAGAAAACTTAGAAAAATGCCCAAAAAGAAGAAATCAGTAACCAGAAAAACTTAGAAAAATGTTTGAAAATGAGAAATGAGTAACCAAGAAAACTTAGAAAAATGTTTGAAAATGAGAAATGAGTAACCAAGAAAACTTAGAAAAATGCCCAAAAAGAAGAAATCAGTAACCAGAAAAACTTAGAAAAATGTTTGAAAATGAGAAATGAGTAACCAAGAAAACTTAGAAAAATGCCCAAAAAGAAGAAATCAGTAACCAGAAAAACTTAGAAAAATGTTTGAAAATGAGAAATGAGTAACCAAGAAAACTTAGAAAAATGCCCAAAAAGAAGAAATCAGTAACCAGAAAAACTTAGAAAAATGTTTGAAAATGAGAAATGAGTAACCAGAAAAACTTAGAAAAATGTTTGAAAATGAGAAATGAGTAACCAAGAAAACTTAGAAAAATGCCCAAAAAGAAGAAATCAGTAACCAGAAAAACTTAGAAAAATGTTTGAAAATGAGAAATGAGTAACCAAGAAAACTTAGAAAAATGCCCGAAAAGAAGAAATCAGTAACCAGAAAAACTTAGAAAAATTTTCGGCCAAGTGTGAAAAATATTCTAAGTGTCAGCGGAGGAAAATGCCGAAGCATCGGGAAAGATTCAAAAACTCATGCCGAACATGAGTTCCGAAGTGCCGGAGGAACTGGGCGAATTGAGCCCGGCGGTTGGCCAGATGTCGTTTTGAGTCTGCAGCCCGAAAACTTTAACTTTGTCTGCCGCGGAAGTCTGGACCGGGAAAAATCCAAACGGTTTTGCCGGGTTCGAGTTCCAGAGCGAAGCAGTCGAATTTGAAATTCAGACCCATTCAGTGCCACTTGACATTGTGACACAGTGAGGTTGGCGGGGTACCCGGAGATTTCTGGGAACACGATTTTTAGAACAAAATGGCGGCGCGGGACCACTTTGAAAGGCATCCGAAAAACGGTTCCGCGGGCAGAGCACTTGAATGACAGGCCTGTGTGCATGCCCAAGAGCTCTCGGAAGTCTAATTTTTGACACTTTGTCAAATTTTCGACAGACTTACCCAACTCTTGCTGCCTGTTCTAAGAATCAGTCAGAGGCCTGTGCGGCGGTCTCTTGACACTTTGGAGGGCGGGCAAACCCCACGTTGACTCCGGCCGTCCCTCCAAAAGGCACTTGCTATTGGGGGAAAGGATTGCAAGTAGCCTGGTTCCCGTGGGAGCGGCCAGGAAGGGTGCAGGCTGGCCCTTGCCTGAGCATTCCCAAAACCCTCTTCCGCTGAGAGCAGACCTCGCACGCCGCACTACCGGCTCTGGGAGTGGTTGGCCGCTATTGTACATAGTCCGGTCCTTCCTCTGCCACCCGGCAAGTGCGATGGCTCTGCCGCCCTGCGGTGCTCGTCACCCAGGTTTGGGGAACACGATACTTAGAACATGTTGGCGGCTCGGGACCTGCAGGCGAAAGGGGCCCCGTGGTGCTGAGCACATCGACCTCGGGTCTCAGTGCAAGCCGGAGAGTTCGCGGAAGTCTTAAAAGATTTTGACATCTGCTCAAATCTTTGACAGGCTTGCCTGACTCTTTCCGTCCGTTCTAAGAATCAGTCGGAGGCCGGGGCGGGGACGGTCTCTTGACACACGGAGGGTTGGCTTCCCTCCTCAGGTGTTTGTGTCGAAAATGAAGGCGAGAGATGCAAGCGTCCTGGTTCCCCTGGGTGCTGCCAGCAAGGGTGCAGGCTGACCCTTGCCTGAGCACTCCCAAAAGCCTCTTAAGCTGAGAGCAGGCGCCGCACTACCGGCTCTGGGAGTCGTTGGCCGCTATTGTACATAGTCCGGTCCTTCCTCTGCCACCCGGCAAGTGCGATGGCTCTGCCTCCCTGCGGTGCTCGTCACCCAGGTTTGGGGAACACGATACTTAGAACATGTTGGCGGCTCGGGACCTGCAGGCGAAGGGGGCCCCGTGGTGCTGAGCACATCGACCTCGCGTCTCAGTGCAAGCCGGAGAGTTCGCGGAAGTCTTAACAGGCTTGCCTGACTCTTTCCGTCCGTTCTAAGAATCAGTCGGAGGCCGGGGCGGGGACGGTCTCTTGACACACGGAGGGTTGGCTTCCCTCCTCAGGCGTTTGTGTCGAAAATGAAGGCGAGAGATGCAAGCGTCCTGGTTCCCCTGGGTGCTGCCAGCAAGGGTGCAGGCTGACCCTTGCCTGAGCACTCCCAAAAGCCTCTTAGGCTGAGAGCAGGCGCCGCACTACCGGCTCTGGGAGTCGTTGGCCGCTATTGTACATAGTCCGGTCCTTCCTCTGCCACCCGGCAAGTGCGATGGCTCTGCCTCCCTGCGGTGCCCGTCACCCAGGTTTGGAGAACACGATACTTAGAACATGTTGGCGGCTCGGGACCTGCAGGCGAAAGGGGCCCCGTGGTGCTGAGCACATCGACCTCGCGTCTCAGTGCAAGCCGGAGAGTTCGCGGAAGTCTTAACAGGCTTGCCTGACTCTTTCCGTCCGTTCTAAGAATCAGTCGGAGGCCGGGGCGGGGACGGTCTCTTGACACACGGAGGGTTGGCTTCCCTCCTCAGGCGTTTGTGTCGAAAATGAAGGCGAGAGATGCAAGCGTCCTGGTTCCCCTGGGTGCTGCCAGCAAGGGTGCAGGCTGACCCTTGCCTGAGCACTCCCAGAAGCCTCTTAGGCTGAGAGCAGACGCCGCACTACCGGCTCTGGGAGTCGTTGGCCGCTATTGTACATAGTCCGGTCCTTCCTCTGCCACCCGGCAAGTGCGATGGCTCTGCCTCCCTGCGGTGCCCGTCACCCAGGTTTGGAGAACACGATACTAAGAACATGTTGGCGGCTCGGGACCTGCAGGCGAAAGGGGCCCCGTGGTGCTTAGCACATCGACCTCGCGTCTCAGTGCAAGCCGGAGAGTTCGCGGAAGTCTAAAGCTTTTGACATTCGCTCAAAGCTTTGACAGGCTTGCCCGACTCTTTCCGTCCGTTCTAAGAATCAGTCAGAGGCTGGTGGGGAGGTCTCTTGACGCAAGGGGAGGGGTGGCGTCCCTCCTCAGGCGCTTGTGTCGAAAATGAAGGCGAGAGATGCAAGCGTCCTGGTTCCCCTGGGTGCTGCCAGCAAGGGTGCAGGCTGACCCTTGCCTGAGCACTCCCAGAAGCCTCTTAGGCTGAGAGCAGACGCCGCACAACCGGCTCTGGGAGTCGTTGGCCGCTATTGTACATAGTCCGGTCCTTCCTCTGCCACCCGGCAAGTGCGATGGCTCTGCCTCCCTGCGGTGCCCGTCACCCAGGATTGGAGAACACGATACTAAGAACATGTTGGCGGCTCGGGACCTGCAGGCGAAAGGGGCCCCGTGGTGCTTAGCACATCGACCTCGCGTCTCAGTGCAAGCCGGAGAGTTCGCGGAAGTCTAAAGCTTTTGACATTCGCTCAAAGCTTTGACAGGCTTGCCCGACTCTTTCCGTCCGTTCTAAGAATCAGTCAGAGGCCGGTGGGGAGGTCTCTTGACGCAAAGGGGAGGGGTGGCGTCCCTCCTCAGGCGCTTGTGTCGAAAAATGAAGGCGAGAGACGCGAGCGGCCTGGTTGCTTTGGGTGCTGCCAGGAAGGATGTGGTCTGACCCTTGCCTGAGCACATCCAAAAGCATGTGATGTTGAGAGCAGACCTCGAGCCCCGCACAACCGGCTCTGGGAGTCGTTGGCCGCTATTGTACATAGTCCGGTCCTTCCTCTGCCACCCGGCAAGTGCGATGGCTCTGTCGCCCTGTGGTGCCCGTCACCCAGGTTTGGGGAACACGATACTAAGAACATGTTGGCGGCTCGGGACCTGCAGGCGAAAGGGGCCCCGTGGTGCTGAGCACATCGACCTCGGGTCTCAGTGCAAGCCAGAGAGTTCG
This sequence comes from Hemiscyllium ocellatum, assembly GCF_020745735.1. Taxonomy (NCBI): domain Eukaryota; kingdom Metazoa; phylum Chordata; class Chondrichthyes; order Orectolobiformes; family Hemiscylliidae; genus Hemiscyllium; species Hemiscyllium ocellatum. The sequence goes on along the minus strand of NW_026867456.1, from coordinate 1,439,584 downwards.
CGGAAGTCTAAAGCTTTTGACATACGCTCAAATCTTTGACAGGCTTGCCCGACTCTTTCCGTCCGTTCTAAGAATCAGTCAGAGGCCGGTGGGGAGGTCTCTTGACGCAAGGGGAGGGGTGGCGTCCCTCCTCAGGCGCTTGTGTCGAAAAATGAAGGCGAGAGACACGAGCGGCCTGGTTGCTTTGGGTGCTGCCAGGAAGGATGTGGTCTGACCCTTGCCTGAGCACTCACAGAAGCATGTGACGTTGAGAGCAGACCTCGAGCCCCGCACGACCGGCTCTGGGAGTGGTTGGCCGCTATGGTACATAGTCCGGTCCTTCCTCTGCCACCCGGCAAGTGCGATGGCTCTGCCGCCCTGTGGTGCCCGTCACCCAGGTTTGGGGAACACGATACTAAGAACATGTTGGCGGCTCGGGACCTGCAGGCGAAAGGGCCCCGGGGTGCTTAGCACATCGACCTCGTGTCTCAGTGCAAGCCGGAGGGTTCGCGGCAGTCTAAAGCTTTTGACATTCGCTCAAAGCTTTGACAGGCTTGCCCGACTCTTTCCGTCCGTTCTAAGAATCA
>NW_026867456.1:1416518-1424018 GCF_020745735.1 Hemiscyllium ocellatum | reverse complement strand
ATCAGTAACCGCTGACACTTAGAATATTTTTTGAAGCAGTACAAATCAGTAACCAGCGACACTTAGAATATTTTTGGAGCAGTACAAATCAGTAACCACTGACACTTAGAATATTTTTGAAGCAGTACAAATCAGTAACCGGCGACACTTAGAATATTTTTGAAGCAGTACAAATCAGTAACCACTGACACTTAGAATATTTTTGAAGCAGTACAAATCAGTAACCGCTGACACTTAGAATATTTTTGAAGCAGTACAAATCAGTAACCACCAGCGACACTTAGAATATTTTTGGAGCAGTACAAATCAGTAACCAGCGCCACTTAGAATATTTTTGAGCAGTACAAATCAGTAACCAGCGACACTTAGAATATTTTTGAAGCAGTACAAATCAGTAACCACTGACACTTAGAATATTTTTGAAGCAGTACAAATCAGTAACCAGCGACACTTAGAATATTTTTGGAGCAGTACAAATCAGTAACCAGCGACACTTAGAATATTTTTGAAGCAGTACAAATCAGTAACCACGACACTTAGAATATTTTTGGAGCAGTACAAATCAGTAACCAGCCCCACTTAGAATATTTTTGAGCAGTACAAATCAGTAACCACGACACTTAGAATATTTTTGAAGCAGTACAAATCAGTAACCACTGACACTTAGAATATATTTTGAGCAGTACAAATCAGTAACCAGCGACACTTAGAATATTTTTGGAGCAGTACAAATCAGTAACCAGCGACACTTAGAATATTTTTGAAGCAGTACAAATCAGTAACCAGCGACACTTAGAATATTTTTGGAGCAGTACAAATCAGTAACCAGCGACACTTAGAATATTTTTGAAGCAGTACAAATCAGTAACCACTGACACTTAGAATATTTTTGAAGCAGTACAAATCAGTAACCAGCGACACTTAGAATATTTTTGAAGCAGTACAAATCAGTAACCACTGACACTTAGAATATTTTTGAAGCAGTACAAATCAGTAACCAGCGACACTTAGAAATTTTTTGGAGCAGTACAAATCAGTAACCACTGACACTTAGAATATTTTTGAGCAGTACAAATCAGTAACCAGCGACACTTAGAATATTTTTGAAGCAGTACAAATCAGTAACCAGCTGACACTTAGAATATTTTTGAAGCAGTACAAATCAGTAACCGCTGACACTTAGAATATTTTTGAAGCAGTACAAATCAGTAACCAGCGACACTTAGAATATTTTTGGAGCAGTACAAATCAGTAACCACGACACTTAGAATATTTTTGAAGCAGTACAAATCAGTAACCAGCGACACTTAGAATATTTTTGGAGGCAGTACAAATCAGTAACCACTGACACTTAGAATATTTTTGAAGCAGTACAAAATCAGTAACCAGCGACACATTAGAATATTTTTGAAGCAGTACAAATCAGTAACCACTGACACTTAGAATATTTTTGAAGCAGTACAAATCAGTAACCACGACACTTAGAATATTTTTGAAGCAGTACAAATCAGTAACCACTGACACTTAGAATATTTTTGAAGCAGTACAAATCAGTAACCACGACACTTAGAATATTTTGAAGCAGTAACAATCAGTAACCAGCGACACTTAGAATTTTTTGGAGCAGTACAAATCAGTAACCAGCGACACTTAGAATATTTTTGAAGCAGTACAAATCAGTAACCACTGACACTTAGAATATTTTGAAGCAGTACAAATCAGTAACCAGCGACACTAGAATATTTTTGAAGCAGTACAAATCAGTAACCACTGACACTTAGAATATTTTGAAGCAGTACAAATCAGTAACCGCTGACACTTTGAATATTTTTGAAGCAGTACAAATCAGTAACCACGACACTTAGAATATTTTTGAAGCAGTACAAATCAGAACCACTGACACTTAGAATATTTTTGGAGCATTACAAATCAGTAACCATCGACACTTAGAATATTTTGGAGCAGTACAAATCAGTAACCAGCGACACTTAGAATATTTTTGAAGCAGTACAAATCAGTAACCAAGTGCATTTTTGAATTGGTTACTGATTTCTCCGTTGAAGATGGGGCTGCGGTTGGCTTCAGTTAGTGGTGGGGGCTTAATTTTCGCCGAGGGGAGCGTGTCCCGGTAGTGACTCCGAGGAAGTGGTACCTATTGAAGGGGGTTTTTCTGAATTTGGGCCCTTTTTGAGTGGCATTGCCGGATGGGTTTTGTGTTGAAGGCTTCCAAATCGGGTAGCTCAGCCGGATTTGACCCGGCGGTTCTACCGACTGCACGCCTTCGAGGGGGGACTGTTGTATAAGTTCAGGCCGAATTTGGTGAATTTCCTAAGTCGGGAAGTGGTCCAACGGGTTTGGGAGTGAACCTGACTGCTCATACCGACTTTGAGGCTTCGGGGGCCGGTAGCACAGTCGGATTTGACCCGGCGGTTCTGCCGAATGCCTGGCCTTCGAGGGGGGCCTGCCCTCTGAGTTCAGGCCGAATTTGGTGATTTTCCTAAGTCGGGAAGTGGTCCAAACGGGGATGGGAGTGAACCTGACAGCTCATACCGACTTTGGGGCTTCAAAGCCGGGTAGCTCAACCGGATTTGATCCGGCGATTCTGCCGACTTCCACGCCTTCGAGCGGGGACTCTCCTCTAAGTTCAGGCCGAATTTGGTGAATTTCCTAAGTCGGGAAGTGGTCCAAACGGGGATGGGAGTGAACCAACTGCTCATACCAACTTTGAGGCTTTGGGGCCGGTAGCACAGTCGGATTTGACCCGGCGGTTCTGCCGAATGCCTGGCCTTCGAGGGGGGCCTGCCCTCTGAGTTCAGGCCGAATTTGGTGATTTTCCTAAGTCGGGAAGTGGTCCAAACGGGGATGGGAGTGAACCTGACAGCTCATACCGACTTGGGGGCTTCCAAGCCGGTAGCTCAACCGGATTTGATCCGGCGGTTCTAGCGACTGCCACGGCTTCGAGGGGGACTGTTGTCTAAGTTCAGGCCGAATTTGGTGAATTTCCCGAGTCGGGAAGTGGTCCAAACGGGGATGGGAGTGAACCTGACAGCTCTTACCGACTTGAGGCTTCGGGGCCGGGTAGCTCAGTCGGATTTGACCCGGCGATTCTGCCGACTTCCCACGCCTTCGAGCGGGGACTCCCTCTAAGTTCAGGCCGATTTGGTGAATTTCCTAAGTCGGGAAGTGGTCCAAACGGGGATGGGAGTGAACCTGACAGCTCTTACCGACTTTGGGGCTTCCAAGCCGGGTAGCTCAACCGGATTTGATCCGGCGGTTCTAGCGACTGTCACGCCTTCGAGGGGGGACTGTTGTATAAGTTCAGGCCGAATTTGGTGAATTTCCCGAGTCGGGAGTGGTCCAAACGGGGATGGGATGAACCTGACAGCTCTTACCGACTTTGGGGCTTCCAAGCCGGTAGCTCAACCGGATTTGACCCGGCGGTTCTGCCGACTGTCCACGCCTTCGAGGGGGGACTGTTGTATAAGTTCAGGCCGAATTTGGTGAATTTCCCGAGTCGGGAAGTGGTCCAAACGGGGATGGGAGTGAACCTGACAGCTCTTACCGACTTTGAGGCTTCGGGGCCGGGTAGCTCAGCCGGATTTGATCCGGCGGTTCTGCCGACTGTCACGCCTTCGAGGGGGGACTGTCCTCTGAGTTCAGGCCGAATTTGGTGAATTTCCCGAGTCGGGAAGTGGTCCAAACGGGGATGGGAGTGAACCTGACAGCTCATACCGACTTTGAGGCTTCCAAGCCGGGTAGCTCAGCCGGATTTGACCCGGCGATTCTGCCGACTTCCACGCCTTCGAGGGGGGACTGCCCTCTGAGTTCAGGCCGAATTTGGTGCATTTCCCGAGTCGGGAAGTGGTCTCTGTCACAACGGGGGCAAGTGTCTGAAGAGGTAAAGTGAGTAACCAGCACAGCTTAGGGAAGGGTTCCAAAGTTCTCAACAATGTGAATTCGGTTACCAGGAAAGCTTAGGAAAGTTGCCTGACTGTCCCAAACGAATGAACTGCAAAACTTAGGGAACATGCCCGAAGATGCTTAAAAGTGTGAAATCAGTAAGCAGGAAAGCATAGGAAAGTGCCTGAAAGTGCTAAATGAGTAACATGAAAAACGTAGAAAAATGCCCGAAAATGTTTAAAAGTGTGAACTCAGTAACCAGCAAAACTTAGTAAAACGTTGGAAAAGCAGAAATGAGTAACCAGAAAAACTTAGAAAAATGTTTGAAAATGAGAAATGAGTAACCAGAAAAACTTAGAAAAATGTTTGAAAATGAGAAATGAGTAACCAAGAAAACTTAGAAAAATGCCCAAAAAGAAGAAATCAGTAACCAGAAAAACTTAGAAAAATGTTTTGAAAATGAGAAATGAGTAACCAGAAAAACTTAGAAAAATGTTTGAAAATGAGAAATGAGTAACCAAGAAAACTTAGAAAAATGCCCAAAAAGAAGAAATCAGTAACCAGAAAAACTTAGAAAAATGTTTGAAAATGAGAAATGAGTAACCAAGAAAACTTAGAAAAATGTTTGAAAATGAGAAATGAGTAACCAAGAAAACTTAGAAAAATGCCCAAAAAGAAGAAATCAGTAACCAGAAAAACTTAGAAAAATGTTTGAAAATGAGAAATGAGTAACCAAGAAAACTTAGAAAAATGCCCAAAAAGAAGAAATCAGTAACCAGAAAAACTTAGAAAAATGTTTGAAAATGAGAAATGAGTAACCAAGAAAACTTAGAAAAATGCCCAAAAAAGAAGAAATCAGTAACCAGAAAAACTTAGAAAAATGTTTGAAAATGAGAAATGAGTAACCAGAAAAACTTAGAAAAATGTTTGAAAATGAGAAATGAGTAACCAAGAAAACTTAAAAAATGCCCAAAAAGAAGAAATCAGTAACCAGCGACACTTAGAAAAATTTTGAAAATGAGAAATGAGTAACCAAGAAAACTTAGAAAAATGCCCGAAAAGAAGAAATCAGTAACCAGAAAAACTTAGAAAAATTTTCGGCCAAGTGTGAAAAATATTCTAAGTGTCAGCGGAGGAAAATGCCGAAGCATCGGGAAAGATTCAAAAACTCATGCCGAACATGAGTTCCGAAGTGCCGGAGGAACTGGGCGAATTGAGCCCGGCGGTTTGGCCAGATGTCGTTTTGAGTCTGCAGCCCGAAAACTTTAACTTGTCTGCCGCGGAAGTCTGGACCGGGAAAAATCCAAACGGTTTTGCCGGGTTCGAGTTCCAGAGCGAAGCAGTCGAATTTGAAATTCAGACCCATTCAGTGCCACTTGACATTGTGACACAGTGAGGTTGGCGGGGTACCCGGAGATTTCTGGGAACACGATTTTTAGAACAAAATGGCGGCGCGGGACCACTTTGAAAGGCATCCGAAAAACGGTTCCGCGGGCAGAGCACTTGAATGACAGGCCTGTGTGCATGCCCAAGAGCTCTCGGAAGTCTAATTTTTGACACTTTGTCAAATTTTCGACAGACTTACCCAACTCTTGCTGCCTGTTCTAAGAATCAGTCAGAGGCCTGTGCGGCGGTCTCTTGACACTTTGGAGGGCGGGGCAAACCCCACGTTGACTCCGGCCGTCCCTCCAAAAGGCACTTGCTATTGGGGAAAGGATTGCAAGTAGCCTGGTTCCCGTGGGAGCGGCCAGGAAGGGTGCAGGCTGGCCCTTGCCTGAGCATTCCCAAAACCCTCTTCCGCTGAGAGCAGACCTCGCACGCCGCACTACCGGCTCTGGGAGTGGTTGGCCGCTATTGTACATAGTCCGGTCCTTCCTCTGCCACCCGGCAAGTGCGATGGCTCTGCCGCCCTGCGGTGCTCGTCACCCAGGTTTGGGGAACACGATACTTAGAACATGTTGGCGGCTCGGGACCTGCAGGCGAAAGGGCCCCGTGGTGCTGAGCACATCGACCTCGGGTCTCAGTGCAAGCCGGAGAGTTCGCGGAAGTCTTAAAAGATTTTGACATCTGCTCAAATCTTTGACAGGCTTGCCTGACTCTTTCCGTCCGTTCTAAGAATCAGTCGGAGGCCGGGGCGGGACGGTCTCTTGACACACGGAGGGTTGGCTTCCCTCCTCAGGTGTTTTGTGTCGAAAATGAAGGCGAGAGATGCAAGCGTCCTGGTTCCCCTGGGTGCTGCCAGCAAGGGTGCAGGCGACCCTTGCCTGAGCACTCCCAAAAGCCTCTTAAGCTGAGAGCAGGCGCCGCACTACCGGCTCTGGGAGTCGTTGGCCGCTATTGTACATAGTCCGGTCCTTCCTCTGCCACCCGGCAAGTGCGATGGCTCTGCCTCCCTGCGGTGCTCGTCACCCAGGTTTGGGGAACACGATACTTAGAACATGTTGGCGGCTCGGACCTGCAGGCGAAGGGGGCCCCGTGGTGCTGAGCACATCGACCTCGCGTCTCAGTGCAAGCCGGAGAGTTCGCGGAAGTCTTAACAGGCTTGCCTGACTCTTTCCGTCCGTTCTAAGAATCAGTCGGAGGCCGGGGCGGGGACGGTCTCTTGACACACGGAGGGTTGGCTTCCCTCCTCAGGCGTTTGTGTCGAAAATGAAGGCGAGAGATGCAAGCGTCCTGGTTCCCCTGGGTGCTGCCAGCAAGGGTGCAGGCTGACCCTTGCCTGAGCACTCCCAAAAGCCTCTTAGGCTGAGAGCAGGCGCCGCACTACCGGCTCTGGGAGTCGTTGGCCGCTATTGTACATAGTCCGGTCCTTCCTCTGCCACCCGGCAAGTGCGATGGCTCTGCCTCCCTGCGGTGCCCGTCACCCAGGTTTGGAGAACACGATACTTAGAACATGTTGGCGGCTCGGGACCTGCAGGCGAAAGGGGCCCCGTGGTGCTGAGCACATCGACCTCGCGTCTCAGTGCAAGCCGGAGAGTTCGCGGAAGTCTTAACAGGCTTGCCTGACTCTTTCCGTCCGTTCTAAGAATCAGTCGGAGGCCGGGGCGGGACGGTCTCTTGACACACGGAGGGTTTGGCTTCCCTCCTCAGGCGTTTGTGTCGAAAATGAAGCGAGAGATGCAAGCGTCCTGGTTCCCCTGGGTGCTGCCAGCAAGGGTGCAGGCTGACCCTTGCCTGAGCACTCCCAGAAGCCTCTTAGGCTGAGAGCAGACGCCGCACTACCGGCTCTGGGAGTCGTTGGCCGCTATTGTACATAGTCCGGTCCTTCCTCTGCCACCCGGCAAGTGCGATGGCTCTGCCTCCCTGCGGTGCCCGTCACCCAGGTTTGGAGAACACGATACTAAGAACATGTTGGCGGCTCGGGACCTGCAGGCGAAGGGGCCCCGTGGTGCTTAGCACATCGACCTCGCGTCTCAGTGCAAGCCGGAGAGTTCGCGGAAGTCTAAAGCTTTTGACATTCGCTCAAAGCTTTGACAGGCTTGCCCGACTCTTTCCGTCCGTTCTAAGAATCAGTCAGAGGCTGGTGGGGAGGTCTCTTGACGCAAGGGGAGGGGTGGCGTCCCTCCTCAGGCGCTTGTGTCGAAAATGAAGGCGAGAGAT
>NW_026867456.1:1397172-1404672 GCF_020745735.1 Hemiscyllium ocellatum | reverse complement strand
GTAACCAGCGACACTTAGAATATTTTTGGAGCAGTACAAATCAGTAACAGCGACACTTAGAATATTTTTGAAGCAGTACAAATCAGTAACAGCGACACTTAGAATATTTTTGGAGCAGTACAAATCAGTAACCAGCGACACTTAGAATATTTTTGGAAGCAGTACAAATCAGTAACCATGACACTTAGAATATTTTTGAAGCAGTACAAATCAGTAACCAGCGACACTTAGAATATTTTTGAAGCAGTACAAATCAGTAACCACTGACACTTAGAATATTTTTGAAGCAGTACAAATCAGTAACCAGCGACACTTAGAATATTTTTGGAGCAGTACAAATCAGTAACCACTGACACTTAGAATATTTTTGAAGCAGTACAAATCAGTAACCAGCGACACTTAGAATATTTTTGAAGCAGTACAAATCAGTAACCACTGACACTTAGAATATTTTTGAAGCAGTACAAATCAGTAACCGCTGACACTTAGAATATTTTTGAAGCAGTACAAATCAGTAACCAGCGACACTTAGAATATTTTTGGAGCAGTACAAATCAGTAACCACTGACACTTAGAATATTTTTGAAGCAGTACAAATCAGTAACCAGCGACACTTAGAATATTTTTGGAGCAGTACAAATCAGTAACCACTGACACTTAGAATATTTTTGAAGCAGTACAAATCAGTAACCAGCGACACTTAGAATATTTTTGAAGCAGTACAAATCAGTAACCACTGACACTTAGAATATTTTTGAAGCAGTACAAATCAGTAACCAGCGACACTTAGAATATTTTTGAAGCAGTACAAATCAGTAACCACTGACACTTAGAATATTTTTGAAGCAGTACAAATCAGTAACCAGCGACACTTAGAATATTTTTGACGCAGTACAAATCAGTACCCAGCGACACTTAGAATATTTTTGGAGCAGTACAAATCAGTAACCAGCGACACTTAGAATATTTTTGAAGCAGTAACAAATCAGTAACCACTGACACTTAGAATATTTTTGAAGCAGTACAAATCAGTAACCAGCGACACTTAGAATATTTTTGAAGCAGTACAAATCAGTAACCACTGACACTTAGAATATTTTTGAAGCAGTACAAATCAGTTACCGCTGACACTTAGAATATTTTTGAAGCAGTACAAATCAGTAACCAGCGACACTTAGAATATTTTTGAAGCAGTACAAATCAGTAACCACTGGCACTTAGAATATTTTTGGAGCATTACAAATCAGTAACCAGCGACACTTAGAATATTTTTGGAGCAGTACAAATCAGTAACCAGCGACACTTAGAATATTTTTGAAGCAGTACAAATCAGTAACCAAGTGCATTTTTGAATTGGTTACTGATTTCTCCGTTGAAGTTGGGGCTGCGGTTGGCTTCAGTTAGTGGTGGGGGCTTAATTTTCGCCGAGGGGAGCGTGTCCCGGTAGTGTCTCCGAGGAAGTGGTACCTATTGAAGGGGGTGTTTCTGAATTTGGGCCCTTTTTGAGTGGCATTGCCGGATGGGTTTTGTGTTGAAGGCTTCCAAATCGGGTAGCTCAGCCGGATTTGACCCGGCGGTTCTACCGACTGTCACGCCTTCGAGGGGGGACTGTTGTCTAAGTTCAGGCCGAATTTGGTGAATTTCCTAAGTCGGGAAGTGGTCCCAACGGGTTGGGAGTGAACCTAACTGCTCATACCAACTTTGAGGCTTTGGGGCCGGGTAGCACAGTCGGATTTGACCCGGCGGTTCTGCCGAATGCCTGGCCTTCGAGGGGGGCCTGCCCTCTGAGTTCAGGCCGAATTTGGTGATTTTCCTAAGTCGGGAAGTGGTCCAAACGGGGATGGGAGTGAACCTGACAGCTCATACCGACTTTGGGGCTTCGGGGCCGGGTAGCTCAGTCGGATTTGATCCGGCGATTCTGCCGACTTCCACGCCTTCGAGCGGGGACTCTCCTCTAAGTTCAGGCCGAATTTGGTGAATTTCCTAAGTCGGGAAGTGGTCCAAACGGGGATGGGAGTGAACCTAACTGCTCATACCAACTTTGAGGCTTTGGGGCCGGGTAGCACAGTCGGATTTGACCCGGCGGTTCTGCCGAATGCCTGGCCTTCGAGGGGGGCCTGCCCTCTGAGTTCAGGCCGAATTTGGTGATTTTCCTAAGTCGGGAAGTGGTCCAAACGGGGATGGGAGTGAACCTGACAGCTCATACCGACTTTGGGGCTTCCAAGCCGGGTAGCTCAACCGGATTTGATCCGGCGGTTCTAGCGACTGCCACGGCTTCGAGGGGGGACTGTTGTCTAAGTTCAGGCCGAATTTGGTGAATTTCCCGAGTCGGGAAGTGGTCCAAACGGGGATGGGAGTGAACCTGACAGCTCTTACCGACATTGAGGCTTCGGGGCCGGGTAGCTCAGTCGGATTTGACCCGGCGATTCTGCCGACTTCCACGCCTTCGAGCGGGGACTCTCCTCTAAGTTCAGGCCGAATTTGGTGAATTTCCTAAGTCGGGAAGTGGTCCAAACGGGGATGGGAGTGAACCTGACAGCTCTTACCGACTTTGGGGCTTCCAAGCCGGGTAGCTCAACCGGATTTGATCCGGCGGTTCTAGCGACTGTCACGCCTTCGAGGGGGGACTGTTGTATAAGTTCAGGCCGAATTTGGTGAATTTCCCGAGTCGGGAAGTGGTCCAAACGGGGATGGGAGTGAACCTGACAGCTCTTACCGACTTTGGGGCTTCCAAGCCGGGTAGCTCAACCGGATTTGATCCGGCGGTTCTGCCGACTGTCACGCCTTCGAGGGGGGACTGTTGTATAAGTTCAGGCCGAATTTGGTGAATTTCCGAGTCGGGAAGTGGTCCAAACGGGGATGGGAGTGAACCTGACAGCTCTTACCGACTTTGAGGCTTCGGGGCCGGGTAGCTCAGCCGGATTTGATCCGGCGGTTCTGCCGACTGTCACGCCTTCGAGGGGGGACTGTCCTCTGAGTTCAGGCCGAATTTGGTGAATTTCCCGAGTCGGGAAGTGGTCCAAACGGGGATGGGAGTGAACCTGACAGCTCATACCGACTTTGAGGCTTCCAAGCCGGGTAGCTCAGCCGGATTTGACCCGGCGATTCTGCCGACTTCCACGCCTTCGAGGGGGGACTGCCCTCTGAGTTCAGGCCGAATTTGGTGCATTTCCCGAGTCGGGAAGTGGTCTCTGTCACAACGGGGGCAAGTGTCTGAAGAGGTAAAGTGAGTAACCAGCACAGCTTAGGGAAGGGTTCCAAAGTTCTCAACAATGTGAATTCGGTTACCAGGAAAGCTTAGGAAAGTTGCCTGACTGTCCCAAACGAATGAACTGCAAAACTTAGGGAACATGCCCGAAGATGCTTAAAAGTGTGAAATCAGTAAGCAGGAAAGCATAGGAAAGTGCCTGAAAGTGCTAAATGAGTAACATGAAAAACGTAGAAAAATGCCCGAAAATGTTTAAAAGTGTGAACTCAGTAACCAGCAAAACTTAGTAAAACGTTGGAAAAGCAGAAATGAGTAACAGAAAAACTTAGAAAAATGTTTGAAAATGAGAAATGAGTAACCAGAAAAACTTAGAAAAATGTTTGAAAATGAGAAACGAGTAACCAAGAAAACTTAGAAAAATGCCCAAAAAGAAGAAATCAGTAACCAGAAAAACTTAGAAAAATGTTTGAAAATGAGAAATGAGTAACCAGAAAAACTTAGAAAAATGTTTGAAAATGAGAAATGAGTAACCAAGAAAACTTAGAAAAATGCCCAAAAGAAGAAATCAGTAACCAAGAAAACTTAGAAAAATGTTTGAAAATGAGAAATGAGTAACCAAGAAAACTTAGAAAAATGTTTGAAAATGAGAAATGAGTAACCAAGAAAACTTAGAAAAATGCCCAAAAGAAGAAATCAGTAACCAGAAAAACTTAGAAAAATGTTTGAAAATGAGAAATGAGTAACCAAGAAAACTTAGAAAAATGCCCAAAAAGAAGAAATCAGTAACCAGAAAAACTTAGAAAAATGTTTGAAAATGAGAAATGAGTAACCAAGAAAACTTAGAAAAATGCCCAAAAAGAAGAAATCAGTAACCAGAAAAACTTAGAAAAATGTTTGAAAATGAGAAATGAGTAACCAGAAAAACTTAGAAAATGTTTGAAAATGAGAAATGAGTAACCAAGAAAACTTAGAAAAATGCCCAAAAAGAAGAAATCAGTAACCAGAAAAACTTAGAAAAATGTTTGAAAATGAGAAATGATTAACCAAGAAAACTTAGAAAAATGCCCGAAAAGAAGAAATCAGTAACCAGAAAAACTTAGAAAAATTTTCGGCCAAGTGTGAAAAATATTCTAAGTGTCAGCGGAGGAAAATGCCGAAGCATCGGGAAAGATTCAAAAACTCATGCCGAACATGAGTTCCGAAGTGCCGGAGGAACTGGGCGAATTGAGCCCGGCGGTTGGCCAGATGTCGTTTTGAGTCTGCAGCCCGAAAACTTTAACTTTGTCTGCCGCGGAAGTCTGGACCGGGAAAAATCCAAACGGTTTTGCCGGGTTCGAGTTCCAGAGCGAAGCAGTCGAATTTGAAATTCAGACCCATTCAGTGCCACTTGACATTGTGACACAGTGAGGTTGGCGGGGTACCCGGAGATTTCTGGGAACACGATTTTTAGAACAAAATGGCGGCGCGGGACCACTTTGAAAGGCATCCGAAAAACGGTTCCGCGGGCAGAGCACTTGAATGACAGGCCTGTGTGCATGCCCAAGAGCTCTCGGAAGTCTAATTTTTGACACTTTGTCAAATTTTCGACAGACTTACCCAACTCTTGCTGCCTGTTCTAAGAATCAGTCAGAGGCCTGTGCGGCGGTCTCTTGACACTTTGGAGGGCGGGCAAACCCCACGTTGACTCCGGCCGTCCCTCCAAAAGGCACTTGCTATTGGGGGAAAGGATTGCAAGTAGCCTGGTTCCCGTGGGAGCGGCCAGGAAGGGTGCAGGCTGGCCCTTGCCTGAGCATTCCCAAAACCCTCTTCCGCTGAGAGCAGACCTCGCACGCCGCACTACCGGCTCTGGGAGTGGTTGGCCGCTATTGTACATAGTCCGGTCCTTCCTCTGCCACCCGGCAAGTGCGATGGCTCTGCCGCCCTGCGGTGCTCGTCACCCGGTTTGGGGAACACGATACTTAGAACATGTTGGCGGCTCGGGACCTGCAGGCGAAAGGGGCCCCGTGGTGCTGAGCACATCGACCTCGGGTCTCAGTGCAAGCCGGAGAGTTCGCGGAAGTCTTAAAAGATTTTGACATCTGCTCAAATCTTTGACAGGCTTGCCTGACTCTTTCCGTCCGTTCTAAGAATCAGTCGGAGGCCGGGGCGGGGACGGTCTCTTGACACACGGAGGGTTGGCTTCCCTCCTCAGGTGTTTGTGTCGAAAATGAAGGCGAGAGATGCAAGCGTCCTGGTTCCCCTGGGTGCTGCCAGCAAGGGTGCAGGCTGACCCTTGCCTGAGCACTCCCAAAAGCCTCTTAAGCTGAGAGCAGGCGCCGCACTACCGGCTCTGGGAGTCGTTGGCCGCTATTGTACATAGTCCGGTCCTTCCTCTGCCACCCGGCAAGTGCGATGGCTCTGCCTCCCTGCGGTGCTCGTCACCCAGGTTTGGGGAACACGATACTTAGAACATGTTGGCGGCTCGGGACCTGCAGGCGAAGGGGGCCCCGTGGTGCTGAGCACATCGACCTCGCGTCTCAGTGCAAGCCGGAGAGTTCGCGGAAGTCTTAACAGGCTTGCCTGACTCTTTCCGTCCGTTCTAAGAATCAGTCGGAGGCCGGGGCGGGACGGTCTCTTGACACACGGAGGGTTGGCTTCCCTCCTCAGGCGTTTGTGTCGAAAATGAAGGCGAGAGATGCAAGCGTCCTGGTTCCCCTGGGTGCTGCCAGCAAGGGTGCAGGCTGACCCTTGCCTGAGCACTCCCAAAAGCCTCTTAGGCTGAGAGCAGGCGCCGCACTACCGGCTCTGGGAGTCGTTGGCCGCTATTGTACATAGTCCGGTCCTTCCTCTGCCACCCGGCAAGTGCGATGGCTCTGCCTCCCTGCGGTGCCCGTCACCCAGGTTTGGAGAACACGATACTTAGAACATGTTGGCGGCTCGGGACCTGCAGGCGAAAGGGGCCCCGTGGTGCTGAGCACATCGACCTCGCGTCTCAGTGCAAGCCGGAGAGTTCGCGGAAGTCTTAACAGGCTTGCCTGACTCTTTCCGTCCGTTCTAAGAATCAGTCGGAGGCCGGGGCGGGGACGGTCTCTTGACACACGGAGGGTTGGCTTCCCTCCTCAGGCGTTTGTGTCGAAAATGAAGGCGAGAGATGCAAGCGTCCTGGTTCCCCTGGGTGCTGCCAGCAAGGGTGCAGGCTGACCCTTGCCTGAGCACTCCCAGAAGCCTCTTAGGCTGAGAGCAGACGCCGCACTACCGGCTCTGGGAGTCGTTGGCCGCTATTGTACATAGTCCGGTCCTTCCTCTGCCACCCGGCAAGTGCGATGGCTCTGCCTCCCTGCGGTGCCCGTCACCCAGGTTTGGAGAACACGATACTAAGAACATGTTGGCGGCTCGGGACCTGCAGGCGAAAGGGGCCCCGTGGTGCTTAGCACATCGACCTCGCGTCTCAGTGCAAGCCGGAGAGTTCGCGGAAGTCTAAAGCTTTTGACATTCGCTCAAAGCTTTGACAGGCTTGCCCGACTCTTTCCGTCCGTTCTAAGAATCAGTCAGAGGCTGGTGGGGAGGTCTCTTGACGCAAGGGGAGGGGTGGCGTCCCTCCTCAGGCGCTTGTGTCGAAAATGAAGGCGAGAGATGCAAGCGTCCTGGTTCCCCTGGGTGCTGCCAGCAAGGGTGCAGGCTGACCCTTGCCTGAGCACTCCCAGAAGCCTCTTAGGCTGAGAGCAGACGCCGCACAACCGGCTCTGGGAGTCGTTGGCCGCTATTGTACATAGTCCGGTCCTTCCTCTGCCACCCGGCAAGTGCGATGGCTCTGCCTCCCTGCGGTGCCCGTCACCCAGGATTGGAGAACACGATACTAAGAACATGTTGGCGGCTCGGGACCTGCAGGCGAAAGGGGCCCCGTGGTGCTTAGCACATCGACCTCGCGTCTCAGTGCAAGCCGGAGAGTTCGCGGAAGTCTAAAGCTTTTGACATTCGCTCAAAGCTTTGACAGGCTTGCCCGACTCTTTCCGTCCGTTCTAAGAATCAGTCAGAGGCCGGTGGGGAGGTCTCTTGACGCAAAGGGGAGGGGTGGCGTCCCTCCTCAGGCGCTTGTGTCGAAAAATGAAGGCGAGAGACGCGAGCGGCCTGGTTGCTTTGGGTGCTGCCAGGAAGGATGTGGTCTGACCCTTGCCTGAGCACATCCAAAAGCATGTGATGTTGAGAGCAGACCTCGAGCCCCGCACAACCGGCTCTGGGAGTCGTTGGCCGCTATTGTACATAGTCCGGTCCTTCCTCTGCCACCCGGCAAGTGCGATGGCTCTGTCGCCCTG
>NW_026867456.1:1377172-1384672 GCF_020745735.1 Hemiscyllium ocellatum | reverse complement strand
GTAACCAGCGACACTTAGAATATTTTTGGAGCAGTACAAATCAGTAACCACTGACACTTAGAATATTTTTGAAGCAGTACAAATCAGTAACCAGCGACACTTAGAATATTTTTGGAGCAGTACAAATCAGTAACCACTGACACTTAGAATATTTTTGAAGCAGTACAAATCAGTAACCAGCGACACTTAGAATATTTTTGAAGCAGTACAAATCAGTAACCACTGACACTTAGAATATTTTTGAAGCAGTACAAATCAGTAACCAGCGACACTTAGAATATTTTTGAAGCAGTACAAATCAGTAACCACTGACACTTAGAATATTTTTGAAGCAGTACAAATCAGTAACCAGCGACACTTAGAATATTTTTGAAGCAGTACAAATCAGTAACCAGCGACACTTAGAATATTTTTGGAGCAGTACAAATCAGTAACCAGCGACACTTAGAATATTTTTGAAGCAGTACAAATCAGTAACCACTGACACTTAGAATATTTTTGAAGCAGTACAAATCAGTAACCAGCGACACTTAGAATATTTTTGAAGCAGTACAAATCAGTAACCACTGACACTTAGAATATTTTTGAAGCAGTACAAATCAGTAACCGCTGACACTTAGAATATTTTTGAAGCAGTACAAATCAGTAACCAGCGACACTTAGAATATTTTTGAAGCAGTACAAATCAGTAACCACTGACACTTAGAATATTTTTGGAGCATTACAAATCAGTAACCAGCGACACTTAGAATATTTTTGGAGCAGTACAAATCAGTAACCAGCGACACTTAGAATATTTTTGAAGCAGTACAAATCAGTAACCAAGTGCATTTTTGAATTGGTTACTGATTTCTCCGTTGAAGTTGGGGCTGCGGTTGGCTTCAGTTAGTGGTGGGGGCTTAATTTTCGCCGAGGGGAGCGTGTCCCGGTAGTGTCTCCGAGGAAGTGGTACCTATTGAAGGGGGTGTTTCTGAATTTGGGCCCTTTTTGAGTGGCATTGCCGGATGGGTTTTGTGTTGAAGGCTTCCAAATCGGGTAGCTCAGCCGGATTTGACCCGGCGGTTCTACCGACTGTCACGCCTTCGAGGGGGGACTGTTGTCTAAGTTCAGGCCGAATTTGGTGAATTTCCTAAGTCGGGAAGTGGTCCAACGGGTTTGGGAGTGAACCTAACTGCTCATACCGACTTTGAGGCTTGGGGCCGGGTAGCACAGTCGGATTTGACCCGGCGGTTCTGCCGAATGCCTGGCCTTCGAGGGGGGCCTGCCCTCTGAGTTCAGGCCGAATTTGGTGATTTTCCTAAGTCGGGAAGTGGTCCAAACGGGGATGGGAGTGAACCTGACAGCTCATACCGACATTGGGGCTTCCAAGCCGGGTAGCTCAACCGGATTTGACCCGGCGATTCTGCCGACTTCCACGCCTTCGAGCGGGGACTCTCCTCTAAGTTCAGGCCGAATTTGGTGAATTTCCTAAGTCGGGAAGTGGTCCAAACGGGGATGGGAGTGAACCTAACTGCTCATACCAACTTTGAGGCTTTGGGGCCGGGTAGCACAGTCGGATTTGACCCGGCGGTTCTGCCGAATGCCTGGCCATCGAGGGGGGCCTGCCCTCTGAGTTCAGGCCGAATTTGGTGATTTTCCTAAGTCGGGAAGTGGTCCAAACGGGGATGGGAGTGAACCTGACAGCTCATACCGACTTTGGGGCTTCCAAGCCGGGTAGCTCAACCGGATTTGATCCGGCGGTTCTAGCGACTGCCACGGCTTCGAGGGGGGACTGTTGTCTAAGTTCAGGCCGAATTTGGTGAATTTCCCGAGTCGGGAAGTGGTCCAAACGGGGATGGGAGTGAACCTGACAGCTCTTACCGACATTGAGGCTTCGGGGCCGGGTAGCTCAGTCGGATTTGACCCGGCGATTCTGCCGACTTCCACGCCTTCGAGCGGGGACTCTCCTCTAAGTTCAGGCCGAATTTGGTGAATTTCCTAAGTCGGGAAGTGGTCCAAACGGGGATGGGAGTGAACCTGACAGCTCTTACCGACTTTGGGGCTTCCAAGCCGGGTAGCTCAACCGGATTTGATCCGGCGGTTCTAGCGACTGTCACGCCTTCGAGGGGGGACTGTTGTATAAGTTCAGGCCGAATTTGGTGAATTTCCCGAGTCGGGAAGTGGTCCAAACGGGGATGGGAGTGAACCTGACAGCTCTTACCGACTTTGGGGCTTCCAAGCCGGGTAGCTCAACCGGATTTGATCCGGCGGTTCTGCCGACTGTCACGCCTTCGAGGGGGGACTGTTGTATAAGTTCAGGCCGAATTTGGTGAATTTCCCGAGTCGGGAAGTGGTCCAAACGGGGATGGGAGTGAACCTGACAGCTCTTACCGACTTTGAGGCTTCGGGGCCGGGTAGCTCAGCCGGATTTGATCCGGCGGTTCTGCCGACTGTCACGCCTTCGAGGGGGGACTGTCCTCTGAGTTCAGGCCGAATTTGGTGAATTTCCCGAGTCGGGAAGTGGTCCAAACGGGGATGGGAGTGAACCTGACAGCTCATACCGACTTTGAGGCTTCCAAGCCGGGTAGCTCAGCCGGATTTGACCCGGCGATTCTGCCGACTTCCACGCCTTCGAGGGGGGACTGCCCTCTGAGTTCAGGCCGAATTTGGTGCATTTCCCGAGTCGGGAAGTGGTCTCTGTCACAACGGGGGCAAGTGTCTGAAGAGGTAAAGTGAGTAACCAGCACAGCTTAGGGAAGGGTTCCAAAGTTCTCAACAATGTGAATTCGGTTACCAGGAAAGCTTAGGAAAGTTGCCTGACTGTCCCAAACGAATGAACTGCAAAACTTAGGGAACATGCCCGAAGATGCTTAAAAGTGTGAAATCAGTAAGCAGGAAAGCATAGGAAAGTGCCTGAAAGTGCTAAATGAGTAACATGAAAAACGTAGAAAAATGCCCGAAAATGTTTAAAAGTGTGAACTCAGTAACCAGCAAAACTTAGTAAAACGTTGGAAAAGCAGAAATGAGTAACCAGAAAAACTTAGAAAAATGTTTGAAAATGAGAAATGAGTAACCAGAAAAACTTAGAAAAATGTTTGAAAATGAGAAATGAGTAACCAAGAAAACTTAGAAAAATGCCCAAAAAGAAGAAATCAGTAACCAGAAAAACTTAGAAAAATGTTTGAAAATGAGAAATGAGTAACCAGAAAAACTTAGAAAAATGTTTGAAAATGAGAAATGAGTAACCAAGAAAACTTAGAAAAATGCCCAAAAAGAAGAAATCAGTAACCAGAAAAACTTAGAAAAATGTTTGAAAATGAGAAATGAGTAACCAAGAAAACTTAGAAAAATGTTTGAAAATGAGAAATGAGTAACCAAGAAAACTTAGAAAAATGCCCAAAAAGAAGAAATCAGTAACCAGAAAAACTTAGAAAAATGTTTGAAAATGAGAAATGAGTAACCAAGAAAACTTAGAAAAATGCCCAAAAAGAAGAAATCAGTAACCAGAAAAACTTAGAAAAATGTTTGAAAATGAGAAATGAGTAACCAAGAAAACTTAGAAAAATGCCCAAAAAGAAGAAATCAGTAACCAGAAAAACTTAGAAAAATGTTTGAAAATGAGAAATGAGTAACCAGAAAAACTTAGAAAAATGTTTGAAAATGAGAAATGAGTAACCAAGAAAACTTAGAAAAATGCCCAAAAAGAAGAAATCAGTAACCAGAAAAACTTAGAAAAATGTTTGAAAATGAGAAATGAGTAACCAAGAAAACTTAGAAAAATGCCCGAAAAGAAGAAATCAGTAACCAGAAAAACTTAGAAAAATTTTCGGCCAAGTGTGAAAAATATTCTAAGTGTCAGCGGAGGAAAATGCCGAAGCATCGGGAAAGATTCAAAAACTCATGCCGAACATGAGTTCCGAAGTGCCGGAGGAACTGGGCGAATTGAGCCCGGCGGTTGGCCAGATGTCGTTTTGAGTCTGCAGCCCGAAAACTTTAACTTTGTCTGCCGCGGAAGTCTGGACCGGGAAAAATCCAAACGGTTTTGCCGGGTTCGAGTTCCAGAGCGAAGCAGTCGAATTTGAAATTCAGACCCATTCAGTGCCACTTGACATTGTGACACAGTGAGGTTGGCGGGGTACCCGGAGATTTCTGGGAACACGATTTTTAGAACAAAATGGCGGCGCGGGACCACTTTGAAAGGCATCCGAAAAACGGTTCCGCGGGCAGAGCACTTGAATGACAGGCCTGTGTGCATGCCCAAGAGCTCTCGGAAGTCTAATTTTTGACACTTTGTCAAATTTTCGACAGACTTACCCAACTCTTGCTGCCTGTTCTAAGAATCAGTCAGAGGCCTGTGCGGCGGTCTCTTGACACTTTGGAGGGCGGGCAAACCCCACGTTGACTCCGGCCGTCCCTCCAAAAGGCACTTGCTATTGGGGGAAAGGATTGCAAGTAGCCTGGTTCCCGTGGGAGCGGCCAGGAAGGGTGCAGGCTGGCCCTTGCCTGAGCATTCCCAAAACCCTCTTCCGCTGAGAGCAGACCTCGCACGCCGCACTACCGGCTCTGGGAGTGGTTGGCCGCTATTGTACATAGTCCGGTCCTTCCTCTGCCACCCGGCAAGTGCGATGGCTCTGCCGCCCTGCGGTGCTCGTCACCCAGGTTTGGGGAACACGATACTTAGAACATGTTGGCGGCTCGGGACCTGCAGGCGAAAGGGGCCCCGTGGTGCTGAGCACATCGACCTCGGGTCTCAGTGCAAGCCGGAGAGTTCGCGGAAGTCTTAAAAGATTTTGACATCTGCTCAAATCTTTGACAGGCTTGCCTGACTCTTTCCGTCCGTTCTAAGAATCAGTCGGAGGCCGGGGCGGGGACGGTCTCTTGACACACGGAGGGTTGGCTTCCCTCCTCAGGTGTTTGTGTCGAAAATGAAGGCGAGAGATGCAAGCGTCCTGGTTCCCCTGGGTGCTGCCAGCAAGGGTGCAGGCTGACCCTTGCCTGAGCACTCCCAAAAGCCTCTTAAGCTGAGAGCAGGCGCCGCACTACCGGCTCTGGGAGTCGTTGGCCGCTATTGTACATAGTCCGGTCCTTCCTCTGCCACCCGGCAAGTGCGATGGCTCTGCCTCCCTGCGGTGCTCGTCACCCAGGTTTGGGGAACACGATACTTAGAACATGTTGGCGGCTCGGGACCTGCAGGCGAAGGGGGCCCCGTGGTGCTGAGCACATCGACCTCGCGTCTCAGTGCAAGCCGGAGAGTTCGCGGAAGTCTTAACAGGCTTGCCTGACTCTTTCCGTCCGTTCTAAGAATCAGTCGGAGGCCGGGGCGGGGACGGTCTCTTGACACACGGAGGGTTGGCTTCCCTCCTCAGGCGTTTGTGTCGAAAATGAAGGCGAGAGATGCAAGCGTCCTGGTTCCCCTGGGTGCTGCCAGCAAGGGTGCAGGCTGACCCTTGCCTGAGCACTCCCAAAAGCCTCTTAGGCTGAGAGCAGGCGCCGCACTACCGGCTCTGGGAGTCGTTGGCCGCTATTGTACATAGTCCGGTCCTTCCTCTGCCACCCGGCAAGTGCGATGGCTCTGCCTCCCTGCGGTGCCCGTCACCCAGGTTTGGAGAACACGATACTTAGAACATGTTGGCGGCTCGGGACCTGCAGGCGAAAGGGGCCCCGTGGTGCTGAGCACATCGACCTCGCGTCTCAGTGCAAGCCGGAGAGTTCGCGGAAGTCTTAACAGGCTTGCCTGACTCTTTCCGTCCGTTCTAAGAATCA
Organism: Hemiscyllium ocellatum; assembly: GCF_020745735.1. Taxonomy (NCBI): domain Eukaryota; kingdom Metazoa; phylum Chordata; class Chondrichthyes; order Orectolobiformes; family Hemiscylliidae; genus Hemiscyllium; species Hemiscyllium ocellatum. The sequence continues at coordinate 1,378,930 of NW_026867456.1, read as the reverse complement.
GTCGGAGGCCGGGGCGGGGACGGTCTCTTGACACACGGAGGGTTGGCTTCCCTCCTCAGGCGTTTGTGTCGAAAATGAAGGCGAGAGATGCAAGCGTCCTGGTTCCCCTGGGTGCTGCCAGCAAGGGTGCAGGCTGACCCTTGCCTGAGCACTCCCAGAAGCCTCTTAGGCTGAGAGCAGACGCCGCACTACCGGCTCTGGGAGTCGTTGGCCGCTATTGTACATAGTCCGGTCCTTCCTCTGCCACCCGGCAAGTGCGATGGCTCTGCCTCCCTGCGGTGCCCGTCACCCAGGTTTGGAGAACACGATACTAAGAACATGTTGGCGGCTCGGGACCTGCAGGCGAAAGGGGCCCCGTGGTGCTTAGCACATCGACCTCGCGTCTCAGTGCAAGCCGGAGAGTTCGCGGAAGTCTAAAGCTTTTGACATTCGCTCAAAGCTTTGACAGGCTTGCCCGACTCTTTCCGTCCGTTCTAAGAATCAGTCAGAGGCTGGTGGGGAGGTCTCTTGACGCAAGGGGAGGGGTGGCGTCCCTCCTCAGGCGCTTGTGTCGAAAATGAAGGCGAGAGATGCAAGCGTCCTGGTTCCCCTGGGTGCTGCCAGCAAGGGTGCAGGCTGACCCTTGCCTGAGCACTCCCAGAAGCCTCTTAGGCTGAGAGCAGACGCCGCACAACCGGCTCTGGGAGTCGTTGGCCGCTATTGTACATAGTCCGGTCCTTCCTCTGCCACCCGGCAAGTGCGATGGCTCTGCCTCCCTGCGGTGCCCGTCACCCAGGATTGGAGAACACGATACTAAGAACATGTTGGCGGCTCGGGACCTGCAGGCGAAAGGGGCCCCGTGGTGCTTAGCACATCGACCTCGCGTCTCAGTGCAAGCCGGAGAGTTCGCGGAAGTCTAAAGCTTTTGACATTCGCTCAAAGCTTTGACAGGCTTGCCCGACTCTTTCCGTCCGTTCTAAGAATCAGTCAGAGGCCGGTGGGGAGGTCTCTTGACGCAAAGGGGAGGGGTGGCGTCCCTCCTCAGGCGCTTGTGTCGAAAAATGAAGGCGAGAGACGCGAGCGGCCTGGTTGCTTTGGGTGCTGCCAGGAAGGATGTGGTCTGACCCTTGCCTGAGCACATCCAAAAGCATGTGATGTTGAGAGCAGACCTCGAGCCCCGCACAACCGGCTCTGGGAGTCGTTGGCCGCTATTGTACATAGTCCGGTCCTTCCTCTGCCACCCGGCAAGTGCGATGGCTCTGTCGCCCTGTGGTGCCCGTCACCCAGGTTTGGGGAACACGATACTAAGAACATGTTGGCGGCTCGGGACCTGCAGGCGAAAGGGGCCCCGTGGTGCTGAGCACATCGACCTCGGGTCTCAGTGCAAGCCAGAGAGTTCGCGGAAGTCTAAAGCTTTTGACATACGCTCAAATCTTTGACAGGCTTGCCCGACTCTTTCCGTCCGTTCTAAGAATCAGTCAGAGGCCGGTGGGGAGGTCTCTTGACGCAAGGGGAGGGGTGGCGTCCCTCCTCAGGCGCTTGTGTCGAAAAATGAAGGCGAGAGACACGAGCGGCCTGGTTGCTTTGGGTGCTGCCAGGAAGGATGTGGTCTGACCCTTGCCTGAGCACTCACAGAAGCATGTGACGTTGAGAGCAGACCTCGAGCCCCGCACGACCGGCTCTGGGAGTGGTTGGCCGCTATGGTACATAGTCCGGTCCTTCCTCTGCCACCCGGCAAGTGCGATGGCTCTGCCGCCCTGTGGTGCCCGTCACCCAGGT
>NW_026867456.1:1354672-1362172 GCF_020745735.1 Hemiscyllium ocellatum | reverse complement strand
ACTTAGAATATTTTTGGAGCAGTACAAATCAGTAACCAGCGACACTTAGAATATTTTTGAAGCAGTACAAATCAGTAACCACTGACACTTAGAATATTTTTGAAGCAGTACAAATCAGTAACCAGCGACACTTAGAATATTTTTGAAGCAGTACAAATCAGTAACCACTGACACTTAGAATATTTTTGAAGCAGTACAAATCAGTAACCGCTGACACTTAGAATATTTTTGAAGCAGTACAAATCAGTAACCAGCGACACTTAGAATATTTTTGGAGCAGTACAAATCAGTAACCACTGACACTTAGAATATTTTTGAAGCAGTACAAATCAGTAACCGGCGACACTTAGAATATTTTTGAAGCAGTACAAATCAGTAACCACTGACACTTAGAATATTTTTGAAGCAGTACAAATCAGTAACCGCTGACACTTAGAATATTTTTGAAGCAGTACAAATCAGTAACCAGCGACACTTAGAATATTTTTGGAGCAGTACAAATCAGTAACCAGCCCCACTTAGAATATTTTTGAAGCAGTACAAATCAGTAACCAGCGACACTTAGAATATTTTTGAAGCAGTACAAATCAGTAACCACTGACACTTAGAATATTTTTGAAGCAGTACAAATCAGTAACCAGCGACACTTAGAATATTTTTGGAGCAGTACAAATCAGTAACCAGCGACACTTAGAATATTTTTGAAGCAGTACAAATCAGTAACCAGCGACACTTAGAATATTTTTGGAGCAGTACAAATCAGTAACCAGCCCCACTTAGAATATTTTTGAGCAGTACAAATCAGTAACCAGCGACACTTAGAATATTTTTGAAGCAGTACAAATCAGTAACCACTGACACTTAGAATATTTTTGAAGCAGTACAAATCAGTAACCAGCGACACTTAGAATATTTTTGGAGCAGTACAAATCAGTAACCAGCGACACTTAGAATATTTTTGAAGCAGTACAAATCAGTAACCAGCGACACTTAGAATATTTTTGGAGCAGTACAAATCAGTAACCAGCGACACTTAGAATATTTTTGAAGCAGTACAAATCAGTAACCACTGACACTTAGAATATTTTTGAAGCAGTACAAATCAGTAACCAGCGACACTTAGAATATTTTTGAAGCAGTACAAATCAGTAACCACTGACACTTAGAATATTTTTGAAGCAGTACAAATCAGTAACCAGCGACACTTAGAATATTTTTGGAGCAGTACAAATCAGTAACCACTGACACTTAGAATATTTTTGAAGCAGTACAAATCAGTAACCAGCGACACTTAGAATATTTTTGAAGCAGTACAAATCAGTAACCACTGACACTTAGAATATTTTTGAAGCAGTACAAATCAGTAACCAGCTGACACTTAGAATATTTTTGAAGCAGTACAAATCAGTAACCAGCGACACTTAGAATATTTTTGGAGCAGTACAAATCAGTAACCACTGACACTTAGAATATTTTTGAAGCAGTACAAATCAGTAACCAGCGACACTTAGAATATTTTTGGAGCAGTACAAATCAGTAACCACTGACACTTAGAATATTTTTGAAGCAGTACAAATCAGTAACCAGCGACACTTAGAATATTTTTGAAGCAGTACAAATCAGTAACCACTGACACTTAGAATATTTTTGAAGCAGTACAAATCAGTAACCAGCGACACTTAGAATATTTTTGAAGCAGTACAAATCAGTAACCACTGACACTTAGAATATTTTTGAAGCAGTACAAATCAGTAACCAGCGACACTTAGAATATTTTTGAAGCAGTACAAATCAGTAACCAGCGACACTTAGAATATTTTTGGAGCAGTACAAATCAGTAACCGCGACACTTAGAATATTTTTGAAGCAGTACAAATCAGTAACCACTGACACTTAGAATATTTTTGAAGCAGTACAAATCAGTAACCAGCGACACTTAGAATATTTTTGAAGCAGTACAAATCAGTAACCACTGACACTTAGAATATTTTTGAAGCAGTACAAATCAGTAACCGCTGACACTTAGAATATTTTTGAAGCAGTACAAATCAGTAACCAGCGACACTTAGAATATTTTTGAAGCAGTACAAATCAGTAACCACTGACACTTAGAATATTTTTGGAGCATTACAAATCAGTAACCAGCGACACTTAGAATATTTTTGGAGCAGTACAAATCAGTAACCAGCGACACTTAGAATATTTTTGAAGCAGTACAAATCAGTAACCAAGTGCATTTTTGAATTGGTTACTGATTTCTCCGTTGAAGTTGGGGCTGCGGTTGGCTTCAGTTAGTGGTGGGGGCTTAATTTTCGCCGAGGGGAGCGTGTCCCGGTAGTGTCTCCGAGGAAGTGGTACCTATTGAAGGGGGTGTTTCTGAATTTGGGCCCTTTTTGAGTGGCATTGCCGGATGGGTTTTGTGTTGAAGGCTTCCAAATCGGGTAGCTCAGCCGGATTTGACCCGGCGGTTCTACCGACTGTCACGCCTTCGAGGGGGGACTGTTGTCTAAGTTCAGGCCGAATTTGGTGAATTTCCTAAGTCGGGAAGTGGTCCCAACGGGTTGGGAGTGAACCTAACAGCTCATACCGACTTTGAGGCTTTGGGGCCGGGTAGCACAGTCGGATTTGATCCGGCGGTTCTGCCGAATGCCTGGCCTTCGAGGGGGGCCTGTTGTCTAAGTTCAGGCCGAATTTGGTGATTTTCCTAAGTCGGGAAGTGGTCCAAACGGGGATGGGAGTGAACCTGACAGCTCTTACCGACTTTGAGGCTTCCAAGCCGGGTAGCTCAGTCGGATTTGATCCGGCGATTCTGCCGACTTCCACGCCTTCGAGCGGGGACTCTCCTCTAAGTTCAGGCCGAATTTGGTGAATTTCCTAAGTCGGGAAGTGGTCCAAACGGGGATGGGAGTGAACCTAACTGCTCATACCAACTTTGAGGCTTTGGGGCCGGGTAGCACAGTCGGATTTGACCCGGCGGTTCTGCCGAATGCCTGGCCTTCGAGGGGGGCCTGCCCTCTGAGTTCAGGCCGAATTTGGTGATTTTCCTAAGTCGGGAAGTGGTCCAAACGGGGATGGGAGTGAACCTGACAGCTCATACCGACTTTGGGGCTTCCAAGCCGGGTAGCTCAACCGGATTTGATCCGGCGGTTCTAGCGACTGCCACGGCTTCGAGGGGGGACTGTTGTCTAAGTTCAGGCCGAATTTGGTGAATTTCCCGAGTCGGGAAGTGGTCCAAACGGGGATGGGAGTGAACCTGACAGCTCTTACCGACATTGAGGCTTCGGGGCCGGGTAGCTCAGTCGGATTTGACCCGGCGATTCTGCCGACTTCCACGCCTTCGAGCGGGGACTCTCCTCTAAGTTCAGGCCGAATTTGGTGAATTTCCTAAGTCGGGAAGTGGTCCAAACGGGGATGGGAGTGAACCTGACAGCTCTTACCGACTTTGGGGCTTCCAAGCCGGGTAGCTCAACCGGATTTGATCCGGCGGTTCTAGCGACTGTCACGCCTTCGAGGGGGGACTGTTGTATAAGTTCAGGCCGAATTTGGTGAATTTCCCGAGTCGGGAAGTGGTCCAAACGGGGATGGGAGTGAACCTGACAGCTCTTACCGACTTTGGGGCTTCCAAGCCGGGTAGCTCAACCGGATTTGATCCGGCGGTTCTGCCGACTGTCACGCCTTCGAGGGGGGACTGTTGTATAAGTTCAGGCCGAATTTGGTGAATTTCCCGAGTCGGGAAGTGGTCCAAACGGGGATGGGAGTGAACCTGACAGCTCTTACCGACTTTGAGGCTTCGGGGCCGGGTAGCTCAGCCGGATTTGATCCGGCGGTTCTGCCGACTGTCACGCCTTCGAGGGGGGACTGTCCTCTGAGTTCAGGCCGAATTTGGTGAATTTCCCGAGTCGGGAAGTGGTCCAAACGGGGATGGGAGTGAACCTGACAGCTCATACCGACTTTGAGGCTTCCAAGCCGGGTAGCTCAGCCGGATTTGACCCGGCGATTCTGCCGACTTCCACGCCTTCGAGGGGGGACTGCCCTCTGAGTTCAGGCCGAATTTGGTGCATTTCCCGAGTCGGGAAGTGGTCTCTGTCACAACGGGGGCAAGTGTCTGAAGAGGTAAAGTGAGTAACCAGCACAGCTTAGGGAAGGGTTCCAAAGTTCTCAACAATGTGAATTCGGTTACCAGGAAAGCTTAGGAAAGTTGCCTGACTGTCCCAAACGAATGAACTGCAAAACTTAGGGAACATGCCCGAAGATGCTTAAAAGTGTGAAATCAGTAAGCAGGAAAGCATAGGAAAGTGCCTGAAAGTGCTAAATGAGTAACATGAAAAACGTAGAAAAATGCCCGAAAATGTTTAAAAGTGTGAACTCAGTAACCAGCAAAACTTAGTAAAACGTTGGAAAAGCAGAAATGAGTAACCAGAAAAACTTAGAAAAATGTTTGAAAATGAGAAATGAGTAACCAGAAAAACTTAGAAAAATGTTTGAAAATGAGAAATGAGTAACCAAGAAAACTTAGAAAAATGCCCAAAAAGAAGAAATCAGTAACCAGAAAAACTTAGAAAAATGTTTGAAAATGAGAAATGAGTAACCAGAAAAACTTAGAAAAATGTTTGAAAATGAGAAATGAGTAACCAAGAAAACTTAGAAAAATGCCCAAAAAGAAGAAATCAGTAACCAGAAAAACTTAGAAAAATGTTTGAAAATGAGAAATGAGTAACCAAGAAAACTTAGAAAAATGTTTGAAAATGAGAAATGAGTAACCAAGAAAACTTAGAAAAATGCCCAAAAAGAAGAAATCAGTAACCAGAAAAACTTAGAAAAATGTTTGAAAATGAGAAATGAGTAACCAAGAAAACTTAGAAAAATGCCCAAAAAGAAGAAATCAGTAACCAGAAAAACTTAGAAAAATGTTTGAAAATGAGAAATGAGTAACCAAGAAAACTTAGAAAAATGCCCAAAAAGAAGAAATCAGTAACCAGAAAAACTTAGAAAAATGTTTGAAAATGAGAAATGAGTAACCAGAAAAACTTAGAAAAATGTTTGAAAATGAGAAATGAGTAACCAAGAAAACTTAGAAAAATGCCCAAAAAGAAGAAATCAGTAACCAGAAAAACTTAGAAAAATGTTTGAAAATGAGAAATGAGTAACCAAGAAAACTTAGAAAAATGCCCGAAAAGAAGAAATCAGTAACCAGAAAAACTTAGAAAAATTTTCGGCCAAGTGTGAAAAATATTCTAAGTGTCAGCGGAGGAAAATGCCGAAGCATCGGGAAAGATTCAAAAACTCATGCCGAACATGAGTTCCGAAGTGCCGGAGGAACTGGGCGAATTGAGCCCGGCGGTTGGCCAGATGTCGTTTTGAGTCTGCAGCCCGAAAACTTTAACTTTGTCTGCCGCGGAAGTCTGGACCGGGAAAAATCCAAACGGTTTTGCCGGGTTCGAGTTCCAGAGCGAAGCAGTCGAATTTGAAATTCAGACCCATTCAGTGCCACTTGACATTGTGACACAGTGAGGTTGGCGGGGTACCCGGAGATTTCTGGGAACACGATTTTTAGAACAAAATGGCGGCGCGGGACCACTTTGAAAGGCATCCGAAAAACGGTTCCGCGGGCAGAGCACTTGAATGACAGGCCTGTGTGCATGCCCAAGAGCTCTCGGAAGTCTAATTTTTGACACTTTGTCAAATTTTCGACAGACTTACCCAACTCTTGCTGCCTGTTCTAAGAATCAGTCAGAGGCCTGTGCGGCGGTCTCTTGACACTTTGGAGGGCGGGCAAACCCCACGTTGACTCCGGCCGTCCCTCCAAAAGGCACTTGCTATTGGGGGAAAGGATTGCAAGTAGCCTGGTTCCCGTGGGAGCGGCCAGGAAGGGTGCAGGCTGGCCCTTGCCTGAGCATTCCCAAAACCCTCTTCCGCTGAGAGCAGACCTCGCACGCCGCACTACCGGCTCTGGGAGTGGTTGGCCGCTATTGTACATAGTCCGGTCCTTCCTCTGCCACCCGGCAAGTGCGATGGCTCTGCCGCCCTGCGGTGCTCGTCACCCAGGTTTGGGGAACACGATACTTAGAACATGTTGGCGGCTCGGGACCTGCAGGCGAAAGGGGCCCCGTGGTGCTGAGCACATCGACCTCGGGTCTCAGTGCAAGCCGGAGAGTTCGCGGAAGTCTTAAAAGATTTTGACATCTGCTCAAATCTTTGACAGGCTTGCCTGACTCTTTCCGTCCGTTCTAAGAATCAGTCGGAGGCCGGGGCGGGGACGGTCTCTTGACACACGGAGGGTTGGCTTCCCTCCTCAGGTGTTTGTGTCGAAAATGAAGGCGAGAGATGCAAGCGTCCTGGTTCCCCTGGGTGCTGCCAGCAAGGGTGCAGGCTGACCCTTGCCTGAGCACTCCCAAAAGCCTCTTAAGCTGAGAGCAGGCGCCGCACTACCGGCTCTGGGAGTCGTTGGCCGCTATTGTACATAGTCCGGTCCTTCCTCTGCCACCCGGCAAGTGCGATGGCTCTGCCTCCCTGCGGTGCTCGTCACCCAGGTTTGGGGAACACGATACTTAGAACATGTTGGCGGCTCGGGACCTGCAGGCGAAGGGGGCCCCGTGGTGCTGAGCACATCGACCTCGCGTCTCAGTGCAAGCCGGAGAGTTCGCGGAAGTCTTAACAGGCTTGCCTGACTCTTTCCGTCCGTTCTAAGAATCAGTCGGAGGCCGGGGCGGGGACGGTCTCTTGACACACGGAGGGTTGGCTTCCCTCCTCAGGCGTTTGTGTCGAAAATGAAGGCGAGAGATGCAAGCGTCCTGGTTCCCCTGGGTGCTGCCAGCAAGGGTGCAGGCTGACCCTTGCCTGAGCACTCCCAAAAGCCTCTTAGGCTGAGAGCAGGCGCCGCACTACCGGCTCTGGGAGTCGTTGGCCGCTATTGTACATAGTCCGGTCCTTCCTCTGCCACCCGGCAAGTGCGATGGCTCTGCCTCCCTGCGGTGCCCGTCACCCAGGTTTGGAGAACACGATACTTAGAACATGTTGGCGGCTCGGGACCTGCAGGCGAAAGGGGCCCCGTGGTGCTGAGCACATCGACCTCGCGTCTCAGTGCAAGCCGGAGAGTTCGCGGAAGTCTTAACAGGCTTGCCTGACTCTTTCCGTCCGTTCTAAGAATCAGTCGGAGGCCGGGGCGGGGACGGTCTCTTGACACACGGAGGGTTGGCTTCCCTCCTCAGGCGTTTGTGTCGAAAATGAAGGCGAGAGATGCAAGCGTCCTGGTTCCCCTGGGTGCTGCCAGCAAGGGTGCAGGCTGACCCTTGCCTGAGCACTCCCAGAAGCCTCTTAGGCTGAGAGCAGACGCCGCACTACCGGCTCTGGGAGTCGTTGGCCGCTATTGTACATAGTCCGGTCCTTCCTCTGCCACCCGGCAAGTGCGATGGCTCTGCCTCCCTGCGGTGCCCGTCACCCAGGTTTGGAGAACACGATACTAAGAACATGTTGGCGGCTCGGGACCTGCAGGCGAAAGGG
>NW_026867456.1:1333761-1341261 GCF_020745735.1 Hemiscyllium ocellatum | reverse complement strand
GCGACACTTAGAATATTTTTGGAGCAGTACAAATCAGTAACCACTGACACTTAGAATATTTTTGAAGCAGTACAAATCAGTAACCAGCGACACTTAGAATATTTTTGGAGCAGTACAAATCAGTAACCACGACACTTAGAATATTTTTGAAGCAGTACAAATCAGTAACCAGCGACACTTAGAATATTTTTGAAGCAGTACAAATCAGTAACCACTGACACTTAGAATATTTTTGAAGCAGTACAAATCAGTAACCAGCGACACTTAGAATATTTTTGAAGCAGTACAAATCAGTAACCACTGACACTTAGAATATTTTTGAAGCAGTACAAATCAGTAACCAGCGACACTTAGAATATTTTTGAAGCAGTACAAATCAGTAACCAGCGACACTTAGAATATTTTTGAAGCAGTACAAATCAGTAACCACGACACTTAGAATATTTTTGAAGCAGTACAAATCAGTAACCACGACACTTAGAATATTTTTGAAGCAGTACAAATCAGTAACCAGCGACACTTAGAATATTTTTGAAGCAGTACAAATCAGTAACCACTGACACTTAGAATATTTTTGAAGCAGTACAAATCAGTAACCGCTGACACTTAGAATATTTTTGAAGCAGTACAAATCAGTAACCAGCGACACTTAGAATATTTTTGAAGCAGTACAAATCAGTAACCACTGACACTTAGAATATTTTTGGAGCAGTACAAATCAGTAACCAGCGACACTTAGAATATTTTTGGAGCAGTACAAATCAGTAACCAGCGACACTTAGAATATTTTTGAAGCAGTACAAATCAGTAACCAAGTGCATTTTTGAATTGGTTACTGATTTCTCCGTTGAAGTTGGGGCTGCGGTTGGCTTCAGTTAGTGGTGGGGGCTTAATTTTCGCCGAGGGGAGCGTGTCCCGGTAGTGTCTCCGAGGAAGTGGTACCTATTGAAGGGGGTGTTTCTGAATTTGGGCCCTTTTTGAGTGGCATTGCCGGATGGGTTTTGTGTTGAAGGCTTCCAAATCGGGTAGCTCAGCCGGATTTGACCCGGCGGTTCTACCGACTGTCACGCCTTCGAGGGGGGACTGTTGTCTAAGTTCAGGCCGAATTTGGTGAATTTCCTAAGTCGGGAAGTGGTCCCAACGGGTTTGGGAGTGAACCTAACTGCTCATACCAACTGTGAGGCTTTGGGGCCGGGTAGCACAGTCGGATTTGACCCGGCGGTTCTGCCGAATGCCTGGCCTTCGAGGGGGGCCTGCCCTCTGAGTTCAGGCCGAATTTGGTGATTTTCCTAAGTCGGGAAGTGGTCCAAACGGGGATGGGAGTGAACCTGACAGCTCATACCGACTTTGGGGCTTCCAAGCCGGGTAGCTCAACCGGATTTGACCCGGCGATTCTGCCGACTTCCACGCCTTCGAGCGGGGACTCTCCTCTAAGTTCAGGCCGAATTTGGTGAATTTCCTAAGTCGGGAAGTGGTCCAAACGGGGATGGGAGTGAACCTAACTGCTCATACCAACTTTGAGGCTTTGGGGCCGGGTAGCACAGTCGGATTTGACCCGGCGGTTCTGCCGAATGCCTGGCCTTCGAGGGGGGCCTGCCCTCTGAGTTCAGGCCGAATTTGGTGATTTTCCTAAGTCGGGAAGTGGTCCAAACGGGGATGGGAGTGAACCTGACAGCTCATACCGACATTGGGGCTTCCAAGCCGGGTAGCTCAACCGGATTTGATCCGGCGGTTCTAGCGACTGCCACGGCTTCGAGGGGGGACTGTTGTCTAAGTTCAGGCCGAATTTGGTGAATTTCCCGAGTCGGGAAGTGGTCCAAACGGGGATGGGAGTGAACCTGACAGCTCTTACCGACATTGAGGCTTCGGGGCCGGGTAGCTCAGTCGGATTTGACCCGGCGATTCTGCCGACTTCCACGCCTTCGAGCGGGGACTCTCCTCTAAGTTCAGGCCGAATTTGGTGAATTTCCTAAGTCGGGAAGTGGTCCAAACGGGGATGGGAGTGAACCTGACAGCTCTTACCGACTTTGGGGCTTCCAAGCCGGGTAGCTCAACCGGATTTGATCCGGCGGTTCTAGCGACTGTCACGCCTTCGAGGGGGGACTGTTGTATAAGTTCAGGCCGAATTTGGTGAATTTCCCGAGTCGGGAAGTGGTCCAAACGGGGATGGGAGTGAACCTGACAGCTCTTACCGACTTTGGGGCTTCCAAGCCGGGTAGCTCAACCGGATTTGATCCGGCGGTTCTGCCGACTGTCACGCCTTCGAGGGGGGGACGGTTGTATAAGTTCAGGCCGAATTTGGTGAATTTCCCGAGTCGGAAGTGGTCCAAACGGGGATGGGAGTGAACCTGACAGCTCTTACCGACTTTGAGGCTTCGGGGCCGGGTAGCTCAGCCGGATTTGATCCGGCGGTTCTGCCGACTGTCACGCCTTCGAGGGGGGACTGTCCTCTGAGTTCAGGCCGAATTTGGTGAATTTCCCGAGTCGGGAAGTGGTCCAAACGGGGATGGGAGTGAACCTGACAGCTCATACCGACTTTGAGGCTTCCAAGCCGGGTAGCTCAGCCGGATTTGACCCGGCGATTCTGCCGACTTCCACGCCTTCGAGGGGGGACTGCCCTCTGAGTTCAGGCCGAATTTGGTGCATTTCCCGAGTCGGGAAGTGGTCTCTGTCACAACGGGGGCAAGTGTCTGAAGAGGTAAAGTGAGTAACCAGCACAGCTTAGGGAAGGGTTCCAAAGTTCTCAACAATGTGAATTCGGTTACCAGGAAAGCTTAGGAAAGTTGCCTGACTGTCCCAAACGAATGAACTGCAAAACTTAGGGAACATGCCCGAAGATGCTTAAAAGTGTGAAATCAGTAAGCAGGAAAGCATAGGAAAGTGCCTGAAAGTGCTAAATGAGTAACATGAAAAACGTAGAAAAATGCCCGAAAATGTTTAAAAGTGTGAACTCAGTAACCAGCAAAACTTAGTAAAACGTTGGAAAAGCAGAAATGAGTAACCAGAAAAACTTAGAAAAATGTTTGAAAATGAGAAATGAGTAACCAGAAAAACTTAGAAAAATGTTTGAAAATGAGAAATGAGTAACCAAGAAAACTTATAAAAATGCCAAAAAGAAGAAATCAGTAACCAGAAAAACTTAGAAAAATGTTTGAAAATGAGAAATGAGTAACCAGAAAAACTTAGAAAAATGTTTGAAAATGAGAAATGAGTAACCAAGAAAACTTAGAAAAATGCCCAAAAAGAAGAAATCAGTAACCAGAAAAACTTAGAAAAATGTTTGAAAATGAGAAATGAGTAACCAAGAAAACTTAGAAAAATGTTTGAAAATGAGAAATGAGTAACCAAGAAAACTTAGAAAAATGCCCAAAAAGAAGAAATCAGTAACCAGAAAAACTTAGAAAAATGTTTGAAAATGAGAAATGAGTAACCAAGAAAACTTAGAAAAATGCCCAAAAAGAAGAAATCAGTAACCAGAAAAACTTAGAAAAATGTTTGAAAATGAGAAATGAGTAACCAAGAAAACTTAGAAAAATGCCCAAAAAGAAGAAATCAGTAACCAGAAAAACTTAGAAAAATGTTTGAAAATGAGAAATGAGTAACCAGAAAAACTTAGAAAAATGTTTGAAAATGAGAAATGAGTAACCAAGAAAACTTAGAAAAATGCCCAAAAAGAAGAAATCAGTAACCAGAAAAACTTAGAAAAATGTTTGAAAATGAGAAATGAGTAACCAAGAAAACTTAGAAAAATGCCCGAAAAGAAGAAATCAGTAACCAGAAAAACTTAGAAAAATTTTCGGCCAAGTGTGAAAAATATTCTAAGTGTCAGCGGAGGAAAATGCCGAAGCATCGGGAAAGATTCAAAAACTCATGCCGAACATGAGTTCCGAAGTGCCGGAGGAACTGGGCGAATTGAGCCCGGCGGTTGGCCAGATGTCGTTTTGAGTCTGCAGCCCGAAAACTTTAACTTTGTCTGCCGCGGAAGTCTGGACCGGGAAAAATCCAAACGGTTTTGCCGGGTTCGAGTTCCAGAGCGAAGCAGTCGAATTTGAAATTCAGACCCATTCAGTGCCACTTGACATTGTGACACAGTGAGGTTGGCGGGGTACCCGGAGATTTCTGGGAACACGATTTTTAGAACAAAATGGCGGCGCGGGACCACTTTGAAAGGCATCCGAAAAACGGTTCCGCGGGCAGAGCACTTGAATGACAGGCCTGTGTGCATGCCCAAGAGCTCTCGGAAGTCTAATTTTTGACACTTTGTCAAATTTTCGACAGACTTACCCAACTCTTGCTGCCTGTTCTAAGAATCAGTCAGAGGCCTGTGCGGCGGTCTCTTGACACTTTGGAGGGCGGGCAAACCCCACGTTGACTCCGGCCGTCCCTCCAAAAGGCACTTGCTATTGGGGGAAAGGATTGCAAGTAGCCTGGTTCCCGTGGGAGCGGCCAGGAAGGGTGCAGGCTGGCCCTTGCCTGAGCATTCCCAAAACCCTCTTCCGCTGAGAGCAGACCTCGCACGCCGCACTACCGGCTCTGGGAGTGGTTGGCCGCTATTGTACATAGTCCGGTCCTTCCTCTGCCACCCGGCAAGTGCGATGGCTCTGCCGCCCTGCGGTGCTCGTCACCCAGGTTTGGGGAACACGATACTTAGAACATGTTGGCGGCTCGGGACCTGCAGGCGAAAGGGGCCCCGTGGTGCTGAGCACATCGACCTCGGGTCTCAGTGCAAGCCGGAGAGTTCGCGGAAGTCTTAAAAGATTTTGACATCTGCTCAAATCTTTGACAGGCTTGCCTGACTCTTTCCGTCCGTTCTAAGAATCAGTCGGAGGCCGGGGCGGGGACGGTCTCTTGACACACGGAGGGTTGGCTTCCCTCCTCAGGTGTTTGTGTCGAAAATGAAGGCGAGAGATGCAAGCGTCCTGGTTCCCCTGGGTGCTGCCAGCAAGGGTGCAGGCTGACCCTTGCCTGAGCACTCCCAAAAGCCTCTTAAGCTGAGAGCAGGCGCCGCACTACCGGCTCTGGGAGTCGTTGGCCGCTATTGTACATAGTCCGGTCCTTCCTCTGCCACCCGGCAAGTGCGATGGCTCTGCCTCCCTGCGGTGCTCGTCACCCAGGTTTGGGGAACACGATACTTAGAACATGTTGGCGGCTCGGGACCTGCAGGCGAAGGGGGCCCCGTGGTGCTGAGCACATCGACCTCGCGTCTCAGTGCAAGCCGGAGAGTTCGCGGAAGTCTTAACAGGCTTGCCTGACTCTTTCCGTCCGTTCTAAGAATCAGTCGGAGGCCGGGGCGGGGACGGTCTCTTGACACACGGAGGGTTGGCTTCCCTCCTCAGGCGTTTGTGTCGAAAATGAAGGCGAGAGATGCAAGCGTCCTGGTTCCCCTGGGTGCTGCCAGCAAGGGTGCAGGCTGACCCTTGCCTGAGCACTCCCAAAAGCCTCTTAGGCTGAGAGCAGGCGCCGCACTACCGGCTCTGGGAGTCGTTGGCCGCTATTGTACATAGTCCGGTCCTTCCTCTGCCACCCGGCAAGTGCGATGGCTCTGCCTCCCTGCGGTGCCCGTCACCCAGGTTTGGAGAACACGATACTTAGAACATGTTGGCGGCTCGGGACCTGCAGGCGAAAGGGGCCCCGTGGTGCTGAGCACATCGACCTCGCGTCTCAGTGCAAGCCGGAGAGTTCGCGGAAGTCTTAACAGGCTTGCCTGACTCTTTCCGTCCGTTCTAAGAATCAGTCGGAGGCCGGGGCGGGGACGGTCTCTTGACACACGGAGGGTTGGCTTCCCTCCTCAGGCGTTTGTGTCGAAAATGAAGGCGAGAGATGCAAGCGTCCTGGTTCCCCTGGGTGCTGCCAGCAAGGGTGCAGGCTGACCCTTGCCTGAGCACTCCCAGAAGCCTCTTAGGCTGAGAGCAGACGCCGCACTACCGGCTCTGGGAGTCGTTGGCCGCTATTGTACATAGTCCGGTCCTTCCTCTGCCACCCGGCAAGTGCGATGGCTCTGCCTCCCTGCGGTGCCCGTCACCCAGGTTTGGAGAACACGATACTAAGAACATGTTGGCGGCTCGGGACCTGCAGGCGAAAGGGGCCCCGTGGTGCTTAGCACATCGACCTCGCGTCTCAGTGCAAGCCGGAGAGTTCGCGGAAGTCTAAAGCTTTTGACATTCGCTCAAAGCTTTGACAGGCTTGCCCGACTCTTTCCGTCCGTTCTAAGAATCAGTCAGAGGCTGGTGGGGAGGTCTCTTGACGCAAGGGGAGGGGTGGCGTCCCTCCTCAGGCGCTTGTGTCGAAAATGAAGGCGAGAGATGCAAGCGTCCTGGTTCCCCTGGGTGCTGCCAGCAAGGGTGCAGGCTGACCCTTGCCTGAGCACTCCCAGAAGCCTCTTAGGCTGAGAGCAGACGCCGCACAACCGGCTCTGGGAGTCGTTGGCCGCTATTGTACATAGTCCGGTCCTTCCTCTGCCACCCGGCAAGTGCGATGGCTCTGCCTCCCTGCGGTGCCCGTCACCCAGGATTGGAGAACACGATACTAAGAACATGTTGGCGGCTCGGGACCTGCAGGCGAAAGGGGCCCCGTGGTGCTTAGCACATCGACCTCGCGTCTCAGTGCAAGCCGGAGAGTTCGCGGAAGTCTAAAGCTTTTGACATTCGCTCAAAGCTTTGACAGGCTTGCCCGACTCTTTCCGTCCGTTCTAAGAATCAGTCAGAGGCCGGTGGGGAGGTCTCTTGACGCAAAGGGGAGGGGTGGCGTCCCTCCTCAGGCGCTTGTGTCGAAAAATGAAGGCGAGAGACGCGAGCGGCCTGGTTGCTTTGGGTGCTGCCAGGAAGGATGTGGTCTGACCCTTGCCTGAGCACATCCAAAAGCATGTGATGTTGAGAGCAGACCTCGAGCCCCGCACAACCGGCTCTGGGAGTCGTTGGCCGCTATTGTACATAGTCCGGTCCTTCCTCTGCCACCCGGCAAGTGCGATGGCTCTGTCGCCCTGTGGTGCCCGTCACCCAGGTTTGGGGAACACGATACTAAGAACATGTTGGCGGCTCGGGACCTGCAGGCGAAAGGGGCCCCGTGGTGCTGAGCACATCGACCTCGGGTCTCAGTGCAAGCCAGAGAGTTCGCGGAAGTCTAAAGCTTTTGACATACGCTCAAATCTTTGACAGGCTTGCCCGACTCTTTCCGTCCGTTCTAAGAATCAGTCAGAGGCCGGTGGGGAGGTCTCTTGACGCAAGGGGAGGGGTGGCGTCCCTCCTCAGGCGCTTGTGTCGAAAAATGAAGGCGAGAGACACGAGCGGCCTGGTTGCTTTGGGTGCTGCCAGGAAGGATGTGGTCTGACCCTTGCCTGAGCACTCACAGAAGCATGTGACGTTGAGAGCAGACCTCGAGCCCCGCACGACCGGCTCTGGGAGTGGTTGGCCGCTATGGTACATAGTCCGGTCCTTCCTCTGCCACCCGGCAAGTGCGATGGCTCTGCCGCCCTGTGGTGCCCGTCACCCAGGTTTGGGGAAC
>NW_026867456.1:1313761-1321261 GCF_020745735.1 Hemiscyllium ocellatum | reverse complement strand
CAGTAACCAGCGACACTTAGAATATTTTTGAAGCAGTACAAATCAGTAACCACTGACACTTAGAATATTTTTGAAGCAGTACAAATCAGTAACCGCTGACACTTAGAATATTTTTGAAGCAGTACAAATCAGTAACCAGCGACACTTAGAATATTTTTGAAGCAGTACAAATCAGTAACCACTGACACTTAGAATATTTTTGGAGCATTACAAATCAGTAACCAGCGACACTTAGAATATTTTTGGAGCAGTACAAATCAGTAACCAGCGACACTTAGAATATTTTTGAAGCAGTACAAATCAGTAACCAAGTGCATTTTTGAATTGGTTACTGATTTCTCCGTTGAAGTTGGGGCTGCGGTTGGCTTCAGTTAGTGGTGGGGGCTTAATTTTCGCCGAGGGGAGCGTGTCCCGGTAGTGTCTCCGAGGAAGTGGTACCTATTGAAGGGGGTGTTTCTGAATTTGGGCCCTTTTTGAGTGGCATTGCCGGATGGGTTTTGTGTTGAAGGCTTCCAAATCGGGTAGCTCAGCCGGATTTGACCCGGCGGTTCTACCGACTGTCACGCCTTCGAGGGGGGACTGTTGTCTAAGTTCAGGCCGAATTTGGTGAATTTCCTAAGTCGGGAAGTGGTCCCAACGGGTTTGGGAGTGAACCTAACTGCTCATACCAACTTTGAGGCTTTGGGGCCGGGTAGCACAGTCGGATTTGACCCGGCGGTTCTGCCGAATGCCTGGCCTTCGAGGGGGGCCTGCCCTCTGAGTTCAGGCCGAATTTGGTGATTTTCCTAAGTCGGGAAGTGGTCCAAACGGGGATGGGAGTGAACCTGACAGCTCATACCGACTTTGGGGCTTCCAAGCCGGGTAGCTCAACCGGATTTGATCCGGCGATTCTGCCGACTTCCACGCCTTCGAGCGGGGACTCTCCTCTAAGTTCAGGCCGAATTTGGTGAATTTCCTAAGTCGGGAAGTGGTCCAAACGGGGATGGGAGTGAACCTAACTGCTCATACCAACTTTGAGGCTTTGGGGCCGGGTAGCACAGTCGGATTTGACCCGGCGGTTCTGCCGAATGCCTGGCCTTCGAGGGGGGCCTGCCCTCTGAGTTCAGGCCGAATTTGGTGAATTTCCTAAGTCGGGAAGTGGTCCAAACGGGGATGGGAGTGAACCTGACAGCTCATACCGACTTTGGGGCTTCCAAGCCGGGTAGCTCAACCGGATTTGATCCGGCGGTTCTAGCGACTGCCACGGCTTCGAGGGGGGACTGTTGTCTAAGTTCAGGCCGAATTTGGTGAATTTCCCGAGTCGGGAAGTGGTCCAAACGGGGATGGGAGTGAACCTGACAGCTCTTACCGACATTGAGGCTTCGGGGCCGGGTAGCTCAGTCGGATTTGACCCGGCGATTCTGCCGACTTCCACGCCTTCGAGCGGGGACTCTCCTCTAAGTTCAGGCCGAATTTGGTGAATTTCCTAAGTCGGGAAGTGGTCCAAACGGGGATGGGAGTGAACCTGACAGCTCTTACCGACTTTGGGGCTTCCAAGCCGGGTAGCTCAACCGGATTTGATCCGGCGGTTCTAGCGACTGTCACGCCTTCGAGGGGGGACTGTTGTATAAGTTCAGGCCGAATTTGGTGAATTTCCCGAGTCGGGAAGTGGTCCAAACGGGGATGGGAGTGAACCTGACAGCTCTTACCGACTTTGGGGCTTCCAAGCCGGGTAGCTCAACCGGATTTGATCCGGCGGTTCTGCCGACTGTCACGCCTTCGAGGGGGGACTGTTGTATAAGTTCAGGCCGAATTTGGTGAATTTCCCGAGTCGGGAAGTGGTCCAAACGGGGATGGGAGTGAACCTGACAGCTCTTACCGACTTTGAGGCTTCGGGGCCGGGTAGCTCAGCCGGATTTGATCCGGCGGTTCTGCCGACTGTCACGCCTTCGAGGGGGGACTGTCCTCTGAGTTCAGGCCGAATTTGGTGAATTTCCCGAGTCGGGAAGTGGTCCAAACGGGGATGGGAGTGAACCTGACAGCTCATACCGACTTTGAGGCTTCCAAGCCGGGTAGCTCAGCCGGATTTGACCCGGCGATTCTGCCGACTTCCACGCCTTCGAGGGGGGACTGCCCTCTGAGTTCAGGCCGAATTTGGTGCATTTCCCGAGTCGGGAAGTGGTCTCTGTCACAACGGGGGCAAGTGTCTGAAGAGGTAAAGTGAGTAACCAGCACAGCTTAGGGAAGGGTTCCAAAGTTCTCAACAATGTGAATTCGGTTACCAGGAAAGCTTAGGAAAGTTGCCTGACTGTCCCAAACGAATGAACTGCAAAACTTAGGGAACATGCCCGAAGATGCTTAAAAGTGTGAAATCAGTAAGCAGGAAAGCATAGGAAAGTGCCTGAAAGTGCTAAATGAGTAACATGAAAAACGTAGAAAAATGCCCGAAAATGTTTAAAAGTGTGAACTCAGTAACCAGCAAAACTTAGTAAAACGTTGGAAAAGCAGAAATGAGTAACCAGAAAAACTTAGAAAAATGTTTGAAAATGAGAAATGAGTAACCAGAAAAACTTAGAAAAATGTTTGAAAATGAGAAATGAGTAACCAAGAAAACTTAGAAAAATGCCCAAAAAGAAGAAATCAGTAACCAGAAAAACTTAGAAAAATGTTTGAAAATGAGAAATGAGTAACCAGAAAAACTTAGAAAAATGTTTGAAAATGAGAAATGAGTAACCAAGAAAACTTAGAAAAATGCCCAAAAAGAAGAAATCAGTAACCAGAAAAACTTAGAAAAATGTTTGAAAATGAGAAATGAGTAACCAAGAAAACTTAGAAAAATGTTTGAAAATGAGAAATGAGTAACCAAGAAAACTTAGAAAAATGCCCAAAAAGAAGAAATCAGTAACCAGAAAAACTTAGAAAAATGTTTGAAAATGAGAAATGAGTAACCAAGAAAACTTAGAAAAATGCCCAAAAAGAAGAAATCAGTAACCAGAAAAACTTAGAAAAATGTTTGAAAATGAGAAATGAGTAACCAAGAAAACTTAGAAAAATGCCCAAAAAGAAGAAATCAGTAACCAGAAAAACTTAGAAAAATGTTTGAAAATGAGAAATGAGTAACCAGAAAAACTTAGAAAAATGTTTGAAAATGAGAAATGAGTAACCAAGAAAACTTAGAAAAATGCCCAAAAAGAAGAAATCAGTAACCAGAAAAACTTAGAAAAATGTTTGAAAATGAGAAATGAGTAACCAAGAAAACTTAGAAAAATGCCCGAAAAGAAGAAATCAGTAACCAGAAAAACTTAGAAAAATTTTCGGCCAAGTGTGAAAAATATTCTAAGTGTCAGCGGAGGAAAATGCCGAAGCATCGGGAAAGATTCAAAAACTCATGCCGAACATGAGTTCCGAAGTGCCGGAGGAACTGGGCGAATTGAGCCCGGCGGTTGGCCAGATGTCGTTTTGAGTCTGCAGCCCGAAAACTTTAACTTTGTCTGCCGCGGAAGTCTGGACCGGGAAAAATCCAAACGGTTTTGCCGGGTTCGAGTTCCAGAGCGAAGCAGTCGAATTTGAAATTCAGACCCATTCAGTGCCACTTGACATTGTGACACAGTGAGGTTGGCGGGGTACCCGGAGATTTCTGGGAACACGATTTTTAGAACAAAATGGCGGCGCGGGACCACTTTGAAAGGCATCCGAAAAACGGTTCCGCGGGCAGAGCACTTGAATGACAGGCCTGTGTGCATGCCCAAGAGCTCTCGGAAGTCTAATTTTTGACACTTTGTCAAATTTTCGACAGACTTACCCAACTCTTGCTGCCTGTTCTAAGAATCAGTCAGAGGCCTGTGCGGCGGTCTCTTGACACTTTGGAGGGCGGGCAAACCCCACGTTGACTCCGGCCGTCCCTCCAAAAGGCACTTGCTATTGGGGGAAAGGATTGCAAGTAGCCTGGTTCCCGTGGGAGCGGCCAGGAAGGGTGCAGGCTGGCCCTTGCCTGAGCATTCCCAAAACCCTCTTCCGCTGAGAGCAGACCTCGCACGCCGCACTACCGGCTCTGGGAGTGGTTGGCCGCTATTGTACATAGTCCGGTCCTTCCTCTGCCACCCGGCAAGTGCGATGGCTCTGCCGCCCTGCGGTGCTCGTCACCCAGGTTTGGGGAACACGATACTTAGAACATGTTGGCGGCTCGGGACCTGCAGGCGAAAGGGGCCCCGTGGTGCTGAGCACATCGACCTCGGGTCTCAGTGCAAGCCGGAGAGTTCGCGGAAGTCTTAAAAGATTTTGACATCTGCTCAAATCTTTGACAGGCTTGCCTGACTCTTTCCGTCCGTTCTAAGAATCAGTCGGAGGCCGGGGCGGGGACGGTCTCTTGACACACGGAGGGTTGGCTTCCCTCCTCAGGTGTTTGTGTCGAAAATGAAGGCGAGAGATGCAAGCGTCCTGGTTCCCCTGGGTGCTGCCAGCAAGGGTGCAGGCTGACCCTTGCCTGAGCACTCCCAAAAGCCTCTTAAGCTGAGAGCAGGCGCCGCACTACCGGCTCTGGGAGTCGTTGGCCGCTATTGTACATAGTCCGGTCCTTCCTCTGCCACCCGGCAAGTGCGATGGCTCTGCCTCCCTGCGGTGCTCGTCACCCAGGTTTGGGGAACACGATACTTAGAACATGTTGGCGGCTCGGGACCTGCAGGCGAAGGGGGCCCCGTGGTGCTGAGCACATCGACCTCGCGTCTCAGTGCAAGCCGGAGAGTTCGCGGAAGTCTTAACAGGCTTGCCTGACTCTTTCCGTCCGTTCTAAGAATCAGTCGGAGGCCGGGGCGGGGACGGTCTCTTGACACACGGAGGGTTGGCTTCCCTCCTCAGGCGTTTGTGTCGAAAATGAAGGCGAGAGATGCAAGCGTCCTGGTTCCCCTGGGTGCTGCCAGCAAGGGTGCAGGCTGACCCTTGCCTGAGCACTCCCAAAAGCCTCTTAGGCTGAGAGCAGGCGCCGCACTACCGGCTCTGGGAGTCGTTGGCCGCTATTGTACATAGTCCGGTCCGTCCTCTGCCACCCGGCAAGTGCGATGGCTCTGCCTCCCTGCGGTGCCCGTCACCCAGGTTTGGAGAACACGATACTTAGAACATGTTGGCGGCTCGGGACCTGCAGGCGAAAGGGGCCCCGTGGTGCTGAGCACATCGACCTCGCGTCTCAGTGCAAGCCGGAGAGTTCGCGGAAGTCTTAACAGGCTTGCCTGACTCTTTCCGTCCGTTCTAAGAATCAGTCGGAGGCCGGGGCGGGGACGGTCTCTTGACACACGGAGGGTTGGCTTCCCTCCTCAGGCGTTTGTGTCGAAAATGAAGGCGAGAGATGCAAGCGTCCTGGTTCCCCTGGGTGCTGCCAGCAAGGGTGCAGGCTGACCCTTGCCTGAGCACTCCCAGAAGCCTCTTAGGCTGAGAGCAGACGCCGCACTACCGGCTCTGGGAGTCGTTGGCCGCTATTGTACATAGTCCGGTCCTTCCTCTGCCACCCGGCAAGTGCGATGGCTCTGCCTCCCTGCGGTGCCCGTCACCCAGGTTTGGAGAACACGATACTAAGAACATGTTGGCGGCTCGGGACCTGCAGGCGAAAGGGGCCCCGTGGTGCTTAGCACATCGACCTCGCGTCTCAGTGCAAGCCGGAGAGTTCGCGGAAGTCTAAAGCTTTTGACATTCGCTCAAAGCTTTGACAGGCTTGCCCGACTCTTTCCGTCCGTTCTAAGAATCAGTCAGAGGCTGGTGGGGAGGTCTCTTGACGCAAGGGGAGGGGTGGCGTCCCTCCTCAGGCGCTTGTGTCGAAAATGAAGGCGAGAGATGCAAGCGTCCTGGTTCCCCTGGGTGCTGCCAGCAAGGGTGCAGGCTGACCCTTGCCTGAGCACTCCCAGAAGCCTCTTAGGCTGAGAGCAGACGCCGCACAACCGGCTCTGGGAGTCGTTGGCCGCTATTGTACATAGTCCGGTCCTTCCTCTGCCACCCGGCAAGTGCGATGGCTCTGCCTCCCTGCGGTGCCCGTCACCCAGGATTGGAGAACACGATACTAAGAACATGTTGGCGGCTCGGGACCTGCAGGCGAAAGGGGCCCCGTGGTGCTTAGCACATCGACCTCGCGTCTCAGTGCAAGCCGGAGAGTTCGCGGAAGTCTAAAGCTTTTGACATTCGCTCAAAGCTTTGACAGGCTTGCCCGACTCTTTCCGTCCGTTCTAAGAATCAGTCAGAGGCCGGTGGGGAGGTCTCTTGACGCAAAGGGGAGGGGTGGCGTCCCTCCTCAGGCGCTTGTGTCGAAAAATGAAGGCGAGAGACGCGAGCGGCCTGGTTGCTTTGGGTGCTGCCAGGAAGGATGTGGTCTGACCCTTGCCTGAGCACATCCAAAAGCATGTGATGTTGAGAGCAGACCTCGAGCCCCGCACAACCGGCTCTGGGAGTCGTTGGCCGCTATTGTACATAGTCCGGTCCTTCCTCTGCCACCCGGCAAGTGCGATGGCTCTGTCGCCCTGTGGTGCCCGTCACCCAGGTTTGGGGAACACGATACTAAGAACATGTTGGCGGCTCGGGACCTGCAGGCGAAAGGGGCCCCGTGGTGCTGAGCACATCGACCTCGGGTCTCAGTGCAAGCCAGAGAGTTCGCGGAAGTCTAAAGCTTTTGACATACGCTCAAATCTTTGACAGGCTTGCCCGACTCTTTCCGTCCGTTCTAAGAATCAGTCAGAGGCCGGTGGGGAGGTCTCTTGACGCAAGGGGAGGGGTGGCGTCCCTCCTCAGGCGCTTGTGTCGAAAAATGAAGGCGAGAGACACGAGCGGCCTGGTTGCTTTGGGTGCTGCCAGGAAGGATGTGGTCTGACCCTTGCCTGAGCACTCACAGAAGCATGTGACGTTGAGAGCAGACCTCGAGCCCCGCACGACCGGCTCTGGGAGTGGTTGGCCGCTATGGTACATAGTCCGGTCCTTCCTCTGCCACCCGGCAAGTGCGATGGCTCTGCCGCCCTGTGGTGCCCGTCACCCAGGTTTGGGGAACACGATACTAAGAACATGTTGGCGGCTCGGGACCTGCAGGCGAAAGGGGCCCCGGGGTGCTTAGCACATCGACCTCGTGTCTCAGTGCAAGCCGGAGGGTTCGCGGCAGTCTAAAGCTTTTGACATTCGCTCAAAGCTTTGACAGGCTTGCCCGACTCTTTCCGTCCGTTCTAAGAATCAGTCAGAGGCCAGTGCGGAGGTCTCTTGACACAAGGGGAGGGGTGGTGTCCCTCCTCAGGCGCTTGTGTCGAAAATGAAGGCGGGAGACGCAAGCGTCCTGGTTCCCCCTGGGTGCTGCCAGCAAGGGTGCAGGCTGACCCTTGCCTGAGCACTCCCAAAAGCCTCTTAGGCTGAGAGCAGACGCCGCGCTACCGGCTCTGGGAGTCGTTGGCCGCTATGGTACATAGTCCGGTCCTTCCTCTGCCACCCGGCAAGTGCGATGGCTCTGCCGCCCTGTGGTGCTCGTCACCCAGTTTTCCAACCCGGACCCGCGAGCGTGGTGCG
>NW_026867456.1:1291261-1298761 GCF_020745735.1 Hemiscyllium ocellatum | reverse complement strand
ACTTAGAATATTTTGAAGCAGTACAAATCAGTAACCACGACACTTAGAATATTTTGGAAGCAGTACAAATCAGTAACAGCGACACTTAGAATATTTTTGAAGCAGTACAAATCA
This sequence comes from Hemiscyllium ocellatum, assembly GCF_020745735.1. Taxonomy (NCBI): domain Eukaryota; kingdom Metazoa; phylum Chordata; class Chondrichthyes; order Orectolobiformes; family Hemiscylliidae; genus Hemiscyllium; species Hemiscyllium ocellatum. The sequence goes on along the minus strand of NW_026867456.1, from coordinate 1,298,647 downwards.
GTAACCAGCGACACTTAGAATATTTTTGAGCAGTACAAATCAGTAACCAGCGACACTTAGATATTTTTGGAGCAGTACAAATCAGTAACCAGGACACTTAGAATATTTTTGAAGCAGTACAAATCAGTAACCATGACACTTAGAATATTTTTGAAGCAGTACAAATCAGTAACCGCGACACTTAGAATATTTTTGAAGCAGTACAAATCAGTAACACTGACACTTAGAATATTTTTGAAGCAGTACAAATCAGTAACCAGCGACACTTAGAATATTTTGGAGCAGTACAAATCAGTAACCATGACACTTAGAATATTTTTGAAGCAGTACAAATCAGTAACAGCGACACTTAGAATATTTTTGAAGCAGTACAAATCAGTAACCACTGACACTTAGAATATTTTTGAAGCAGTACAAATCAGTAACCGCTGACACTTAGAATATTTTTGAAGCAGTACAAATCAGTAACCAGCGACACTTAGAATATTTTTGGAGCAGTACAAATCAGTAACCATGACACTTAGAATATTTTGAAGCAGTACAAATCAGTAACAGCGACACTTAGAATATTTTTGGAGCAGTACAAATCAGTAACACTGACACTTAGAATATTTTTGAAGCAGTACAAATCAGTAACCAGCGACACTTAGAATATTTTTGAAGCAGTACAAATCAGTAACACTGACACTTAGAATTTTTTGAAGCAGTACAAATCAGTAACCGCGACACTTAGAATATTTTTGAAGCAGTACAAATCAGTACCACTGACACTTAGAATATTTTTGAAGCAGTACAAATCAGTAACCAGCGACACTTAGAATATTTTTGAAGCAGTACAAATCAGTAACCAGCGACACTTAGAATATTTTTGGAGCAGTACAACTCAGTAACCAGCGACACTTAGAATATTTTTGAAGCAGTACAAATCAGTAACCACTGACACTTAGAAATTTTTGAAGCAGTACAAATCAGTAACAGCGACACTTAGAATTTTTGAAGCAGTACAAATCAGTAACCCTGACACTTAGAATATTTTGAAGCATTACAAATCAGTAACCGCTGACACTTGAATATTTTTGAAGCAGTACAAATCAGTAACCAGCGACACTTAGAATATTTTTGAGCAGTACAAATCAGTACCCACTGACACTTAGAATATTTTTGGAGCATTACAAATCAGTAACAGCGACACTTAGAATATTTTGGAGCAGTACAAATCATTAACCAGCGACACTTAGAATATTTTGAAGCAGTACAAATCAGTAACCAAGTGCATTTTTGAATTGGTTACTGATTTCTCCGTTGAAGTTGGGGCTGCGGTTGGTTTCAGTTAGTGGTTGGGGGCTTAATTTTCGCGAGGGGAGCGTGTCCCGGTAGTGTCTCCGAGGAAGTGGTACCTATTTGAAGGGGGTGTTTCTGAATTTGGGCCCTTTTTGAGTGGCATTGCCAACTTTGAGGCTTTGGGGCTTCCAAATCGGGTAGCTCAGTCGGATTTGACCCGGCGGTTCTACCGACTGCCACGCCTTCGAGGGGGGACTGTTGTCTAAGTTCAGGCCGAATTTGGTGAATTTCCTAAGTCGGGAAGTGGTCCCAACGGGGATGGGAGTGAACCTGACAGCTCATACCAACTTTGGGGCTTCCAAGCCGGGTAGCACAGTCGGATTTGATCCGGCGGTTCTAGCGACTGCCTGGCCTTCGAGGGGGGCCTGTTGTCTAAGTTCAGGCCGAATTTGGTGAATTTCCTAAGTCGGGAAGTGGTCCAAACGGGGATGGGAGTGAACCTGACAGCTCATACCGACATTGAGGCTTCGGGTGCGGGTAGCTCAGTCGGATTTGACCCGGCGATTCTGCCGACTTCCACGCCTTCGAGCGGGGGACTCTCCTCTAAGTTCAGGCCGAATTTGGTGAATTTCCTAAGTCGGGAAGTGGTCCAAACGGGGATGGGAGTGAACCTAACTGCTCATACCAACTTTGAGGCTTTGGGGCCGGGTAGCACAGTCGGATTTGACCCGGCGGTTCTGCCGAATGCCTGGCCTTCGAGGGGGGCCTGCCCTCTGAGTTCAGGCCGAATTTGGTGATTTTCCTAAGTCGGGAAGTGGTCCAAACGGGGATGGGAGTGAACCTGACAGCTCATACCGACTTTGGGGCTTCCAAGCCGGGTAGCTCAACCGGATTTGATCCGGCGGTTCTAGCGACTGCCACGGCTTCGAGGGGGGACTGTTGTCTAAGTTCAGGCCGAATTTGGTGAATTTCCCGAGTCGGGAAGTGGTCCAACGGGGATGGGAGTGAACCTGACAGCTCTTACCGACATTGAGGCTTCGGGGCCGGGTAGCTCAGTCGGATTTGACCGGCGATTCTGCCGACTTCCACGCCTTCGAGCGGGGACTCTCCTCTAAGTTCAGGCCGAATTTGGTGAATTTCCTAAGTCGGGAAGTGGTCCAAACGGGGATGGGAGTGAACCTGACAGCTCTTACCGACTTTGGGGCTTCCAAGCCGGGTAGCTCAACCGGATTTGATCCGGCGGTTCTAGCGACTGTCACGCCTTCGAGGGGGGACTGTTGTATAAGTTCAGGCCGAATTTGGTGAATTTCCCGAGTCGGGAAGTGGTCCAAACGGGGATGGGAGTGAACCTGACAGCTCTTACCGACTTTGGGGCTTCCAAGCCGGGTAGCTCAACCGGATTTGATCCGGCGGTTCTGCCGACTGTCACGCCTTCGAGGGGGGACTGTTGTATAAGTTCAGGCCGAATTTGGTGAATTTCCCGAGTCGGGAAGTGGTCCAAACGGGGATGGGAGAGAACCTGACAGCTCTTACCGACTTTGAGGCTTCGGGGCCGGGTAGCTCAGCCGGATTTGATCCGGCGGTTCTGCCGACTGTCACGCCTTCGAGGGGGGACTGTCCTCTGAGTTCAGGCCGAATTTGGTGAATTTCCCGAGTCGGGAAGTGGTCCAAACGGGGATGGGAGTGAACCTGACAGCTCATACCGACTTTGAGGCTTCCAAGCCGGGTAGCTCAGCCGGATTTGACCCGGCGATTCTGCCGACTTCCACGCCTTCGAGGGGGGACTGCCCTCTGAGTTCAGGCCGAATTTGGTGCATTTCCCGAGTCGGGAAGTGGTCTCTGTCACAACGGGGGCAAGTGTCTGAAGAGGTAAAGTGAGTAACCAGCACAGCTTAGGGAAGGGTTCCAAAGTTCTCAACAATGTGAATTCGGTTACCAGGAAAGCTTAGGAAAGTTGCCTGACTGTCCCAAACGAATGAACTGCAAAACTTAGGGAACATGCCCGAAGATGCTTAAAAGTGTGAAATCAGTAAGCAGGAAAGCATAGGAAAGTGCCTGAAAGTGCTAAATGAGTAACATGAAAAACGTAGAAAAATGCCCGAAAATGTTTAAAAGTGTGAACTCAGTAACCAGCAAAACTTAGTAAAACGTTGGAAAAGCAGAAATGAGTAACCAGAAAAACTTAGAAAAATGTTTGAAAATGAGACATGAGTAACCAGAAAAAACTTAGAAAAATGTTTGAAAATGAGAAATGAGTAACCAAGAAAACTTAGAAAAATGCCCAAAAAGAAGAAATCAGTAACCAGAAAAACTTAGAAAAATGTTTGAAAATGAGAAATGAGTAACCAGAAAAACTTAGAAAAAGTTTGAAAATGAGAAATGAGTAACCAAGAAAACTTAGAAAAATGCCAAAAAGAAGAAATCAGTAACCAGAAAAACTAGAAAAATGTTTGAAAATGAGAAATGAGTAACCAAGAAAACTTAGAAAAAAGTTTGAAAATGAGAAATGAGTAACCAAGAAAAACTTAGAAAAATGCCCAAAAAGAAGAAATAAGTAACCAGAACAACTTAGAAAAATGTTTGAAAATGAGAAATGAGTAACCAAGAAAACTTAGAAAAATGCCAAAAAGAAGAAATCAGTAACCAGAAAAACTTAGAAAAATGTTTGAAAATGAGAAATGAGTAACCAAGAAAACTTAGAAAAATGCCCCAAAAAGAAGAAATCAGTAACCAGAAAAACTTAGAAAAATGTTTGAAAATGAGAAATGAGTAACCAGAAAAACTTAGAAAAATGTTTGAAAATGAGAAATGAGTAACCAAGAAAACTTAGAAAAATGCCCAAAAGAAGAAATCAGTAACCAGAAAAACTTAGAAAAATGTTTGAAAATGAGAAATGAGTAACCAAGAAAACTTAGAAAAATGCCCGAAAAGAAGAAATCAGTAACCAGAAAAACTTAGAAAAATTTTCGGCCAAGTGTGAAAAATATTCTAAGTGTCAGCGGAGGAAAATGCCGAAGCATCGGGAAAGATTCAAAAACTCATGCCGAACATGAGTTCCGAAGTGCCGGAGGAACTGGGCGAATTGAGCCCGGCGGTTGGCCAGATGTCGTTTTGAGTCTGCAGCCCGAAAACTTTAACTTTGTCTGCCGCGGAAGTCTGGACCGGGAAAAATCCAAACGGTTTTGCCGGGTTCGAGTTCCAGAGCGAAGCAGTCGAATTTGAAATTCAGACCCATTCAGTGCCACTTGACATTGTGACACAGTGAGGTTGGCGGGGTACCCGGAGATTTCTGGGAACACGATTTTTAGAACAAAATGGCGGCGCGGGACCACTTTGAAAGGCATCCGAAAAAACGGTTCCGCGGGCAGAGCACTTGAATGACAGGCCTGTGTGCATGCCCAAGAGCTCTCGGAAGTCTAATTTTTGACACTTTGTCAAATTTTCGACAGACTTACCCAACTCTTGCTGCCTGTTCTAAGAATCAGTCAGAGGCCTGTGCGGCGGTCTCTTGACACTTTGGAGGGCGGGCAACCCCACGTTGACTCCGGCCGTCCCTCCAAAAGGCACTTGCTATTGGGGGAAAGGATTGCAAGTAGCCTGGTTCCCGTGGGAGCGGCCAGGAAGGGTGCAGGCTGGCCCTTGCCTGAGCATTCCAAAACCCTCTTCCGCTGAGAGCAGACCTCGCACGCCGCACTACGGCTCTGGGAGTGGTTGGCCGCTATTGTACATAGTCCGGTCCTTCCTCTGCCACCCGGCAAGTGCGATGGCTCTGCCGCCCTGCGGTGCTCGTCACCAGGTTTGGGGAACACGATACTTAGAACTGTTGGCGGCTCGGGACCTGCAGGCGAAAGGGGCCCCGTGGTGCTGAGCACATCGACCTCGGGTCTCAGTGCAAGCCGGAGAGTTCGCGGAAGTCTTAAAAGATTTTGACATCTGCTCAAATCTTTGACAGGCTTGCCTGACTCTTTCCGTCCGTTCTAAGAATCAGTCGGAGGCCGGGGCGGGGCCGGTCTCTTGACACACGGAGGGTTGGCTTCCCTCCTCAGGTGTTTGTGTCGAAAATGAAGGCGAGAGATGCAAGCGTCCTGGTTCCCTGGGTGCTGCCAGCAAGGGTGCAGGCTGACCCTTGCCTGAGCACTCCCAAAAGCCTCTTAAGCTGAGAGCAGGCGCCGCACTACCGGCTCTGGGAGTCGTTGGCCGCTATTGTACATAGTCCGGTCCTTCCTCTGCCACCCGGCAAGTGCGATGGCTCTGCCTCCCTGCGGTGCTCGTCACCCAGGTTTGGGGAACACGATACTTAGAACATGTTGGCGGCTCGGGACCTGCAGGCGAAGGGGGCCCCGTGGTGCTGAGCACATCGACCTCGCGTCTCAGTGCAAGCCGGAGAGTTCGCGGAAGTCTTAACAGGCTTGCCTGACTCTTTCCGTCCGTTCTAAGAATCAGTCGGAGGCGGGGGCGGGGACGGTCTCTTGACACACGGAGGGTTGGCTTCCCTCCTCAGGCGTTTGTGTCGAAAATGAAGGCGAGAGATGCAAGCGTCCTGGTTCCCCTGGGTGCTGCCAGCAAGGGTGCAGGCTGACCCTTGCCTGAGCACTCCCAAAAGCCTCTTAGGCTGAGAGCAGGCGCCGCACTACCGGCTCTGGGAGTCGTTGGCCGCTATTGTACATAGTCCGGTCCTTCCTCTGCCACCCGGCAAGTGCGATGGCTCTGCCTCCCTGCGGTGCCCGTCACCAGGTTTGGAGAACACGATACTTAGAACATGTTGGCGGCTCGGGACCTGCAGGCGAAAGGGGCCCCGTGGTGCTGAGCACATCGACCTCGCGTCTCAGTGCAAGCCGGAGAGTTCGCGGAAGTCTTAACAGGCTTGCCTGACTCTTTCCGTCCGTTCTAAGAATCAGTCGGAGGCCGGGGCGGGGACGGTCTCTTGACACACGGAGGGTTGGCTTCCCTCCTCAGGCGTTTGTGTCGAAATGAAGGCGAGAGATGCAAGCGTCCTGGTTCCCCTGGGTGCTGCCAGCAAGGGTGCAGGCTGACCCTTGCCTGAGCACTCCCAGAAGCCTCTTAGGCTGAGAGCAGACGCCGCACTACCGGCTCTGGGAGTCGTTGGCCGCTATTGTACATAGTCCGGTCCTTCCTCTGCCACCGGCAAGTGCGATGGCTCTGCCTCCCTGCGGTGCCCGTCACCCAGGTTTGGAGAACACGATACTAAGAACATGTTGGCGGCTCGGGACCTGCAGGCGAAAGGGGCCCGTGGTGCTTAGCACATCGACCTCGCGTCTCAGTGCAAGCCGGAGAGTTCGCGGAAGTCTAAAGCTTTTGACATTCGCTCAAAGCTTTGACAGGCTTGCCCGACTCTTTCCGTCCGTTCTAAGAATCAGTCAGAGGCTGGTGGGGGAGGTCTCTTGACGCAAGGGGAGGGGTGGCGTCCCTCCTCAGGCGCTTGTGTCGAAAATGAAGGCGAGAGATGCAAGCGTCCTGGTTCCCCTGGGTGCTGCCAGCAAGGGTGCAGGCTGACCCTTGCCTGAGCACTCCCAGAAGCCTCTTAGGCTGAGAGCAGACGCCGCACAACCGGCTCTGGGAGTCGTTGGCCGCTATTGTACATAGTCCGGTCCTTCCTCTGCCACCGGCAAGTGCGATGGCTCTGCCTCCCTGCGGTGCCCGTCACCCAGGATTGGAGAACACGATACTAAGAACATGTTGGCGGCTCGGGACCTGCAGGCGAAAGGGGCCCCGTGGTGCTTAGCACATCGACCTCGCGTCTCAGTGCAAGCCGGAGAGTTCGCGGAAGTCTAAAGCTTTTGACATTCGCTCAAAGCTTTGACAGGCTTGCCCGACTCTTTCCGTCCGTTCTAAGAATCAGTCAGAGGCCGGTGGGGAGGTCTCTTGACGCAAAGGGGAGGGGTGGCGTCCCTCCTCAGGCGCTTGTGTCGAAAAATGAAGGCGAGAGACGCGAGCGGCCTGGTTGCTTTGGGTGCTGCAGGAAGGATGTGGTCTGACCCTTGCCTGAGCACATCCAAAAGCATGTGATGTTGAGAGCAGACCTCGAGCCCGCACAACCGGCTCTGGGAGTCGTTGGCCGCTATTGTACATAGTCCGGTCCTTCCT
>NW_026867456.1:1273157-1278749 GCF_020745735.1 Hemiscyllium ocellatum | reverse complement strand
CCGGCGGTTCTGCCGGAATGCCTGGCCTTCGAGGGGGGCCTGCCCTCTGAGTTCAGGCCGAATTTGGTGTTTTTCCTAAGTCGGGAAGTGGTTCCAAACGGGGATGGGAGTGAACCTGACAGCTCATACCGACTTTGGGGGTTCCAAGCCGGGTAGCTCAACGGATTTGATCCGGCGGTTCTAGCGACTGCCACGGCTTCGGGGGGGACTGTTGTCTAAGTTCAGGCCGAATTTGGTGAATTTCCCGAGTAGGGAAGTGGTCCAAACGGGGATGGGAGTGAACCTGACAGCTCTTCCGACATTGAGGCTTCGGGGCCGGGTAGCTCAGTCGGATTTGACCCGGCGAATCTGCCGACTTCCACGCCTTCGAGCGGGGGACTCTCCTCTAAGTTCAGGCCGAATTTGGTGAATTTCCTAAGTCGGGAAGTGGTCCAACGGGGATGGGAGTGAACCTGACAGCTCTTACCGATTTGGGGCTTCCAAGCCGGTAGCTCAACCGGATTTGATCCGGCGGTTCTAGCGACTGTCACGCCTTCGAGGGGGGACTGTTGTATAAGTTCAGGCCGAATTTGGTGAATTTCCCGAGTCGGGAAGTGGTCCAAACGGGGATGGGAGTGAACCTGACAGCTCTTACCGACTTTGGGGCTTCCAAGCCGGGTAGCTCAACCGGATTTGATCCGGCGGTTCTGCCGACTGTCACGCCTTCGAGGGGGGACTGTTGTATAAGTTCAGGCCGAATTTGGTGAATTTCCGAGTCGGGAAGTGGTCCAAACGGGGATGGGAGAGAACCTGACAGCTCTTACCGACTTTGAGGCTTCGGGGCCGGGTAGCTCAGCCGGATTTGATCCGGCGGTTCTGCCGACTGTCACGCCTTCGAGGGGGGACTGTCCTCTGAGTTCAGGCCGAATTTGGTGAATTTCCGAGTCGGGAAGTGGTCCAAACGGGGATGGGAGTGAACCTGACAGCTCATACCGACTTTGAGGCTTCCAAGCGGGTAGCTCAGCCGGATTTGACCCGGCGTTTCTGCCGACTTCCACGCCTTCGAGGGGGGACTGCCCTCTGAGTTCAGGCCGAATTTGGTGCATTTCCCGAGTCGGGAAGTGGTCTCTGTCACAACGGGGGCAAGTGTCTGAAGAGGTAAAGTGAGTAACAGCACAGCTTAGGGAAGGGTTCCAAAGTTCTCAACAATGTGATTCGGTTACCAGGAAAGCTTAGGAAAGTTGCCTGACTGTCCCAAACGAATGAACTGCAAAACTTAGGGAACATGCCCGAAGATGCTTAAAAGTGTGAAATCAGTAAGCAGGAAAGCATAGGAAAGTGCCTGAAAGTGCTAAATGAGTAACATGAAAAACGTAGAAAAATGCCCGAAAAGAAGAAATCAGTAACCAGCAAAACTTAGTAAAACGTTGGAAAAGCAGAAATGAGTAACCAGAAAAACTTAGAAAAATGTTTGAAATGAGAAATGAGTAACCAGAAAAACTTAGAAAAATGTTTGAAAATGAGAAATGAGTAACCAAGAAAACTTAGAAAAATGCCAAAAAGAAGAAATCAGTAACCAGAAAAACTTAGAAAAATGTTTGAAAATGAGAAATGAGTAACCAGAAAAACTTAGAAAAATTTTTGAAAATGAGAAATGAGTAACAAGAAAACTTAGAAAAATGCCCAAAAGAAGAAATCAGTAACCAGAAATACTTAGAAAAATGTTTGAAAATGAGAAATGAGTAACCAAGAAAACTTAGAAAAATGTTTGAAAATGAGAAATGAGTAACCAAGAAAACTTAGAAAAATGCCAAAAAGAAGAAATCAGTAACAGAAAAACTTAGAAAAATGTTTGAAAATGAGAAATGAGTAACAAGAAAACTTAGAAAAATGCCAAAAAGAAGAAATCAGTAACAAGAAAAACTTAGAAAAATGTTTGAAAAAATGAGAAATGAGTAAACAAGAAAACTTAGAAAAAATGCCCAAAAAGAAGAAATCAGTAACCAGAAAAACTTAGAAATGTTTGAAAATGAGAAATGAGTAACCAGAAAAACTTAGAAAAATGTTTGAAAATGAGAAATGAGTAACCAAGAAAACTTAGAAAAATGCCCAAAAGAAGAAATCAGTAACCAGAAAAAACTTAGAAAAATGTTTGAAAATGAGAAATGAGTAACCAAGAAAACTTAGAAAAATGCCCGAAAAGAAGAAATCAGTAACCAGAAAAACTTAGAAAAATTTTCGGCCAAGTGTGAAAAATATTCTAAGTGTCAGCGGAGGAAAATGCCGAAGCATCGGGAAAGATTCAAAAACTCATGCCGAACATGAGTTCCGAAGTGCCGGAGGAACTGGGCGAATTGAGCCCGGCGGTTGGCCAGATGTCGTTTTGAGTCTGCAGCCCGAAAACTTTAACTTTGTCTGCCGCGGAAGTCTGGACCGGGAAAAATCCAAACGGTTTTGCCGGGTTCGAGTTCCAGAGCGAAGCAGTCGAATTTGAAATTCAGACCATTCAGTGCCACTTGACATTGTGACACAGTGAGGTTGGCGGGGTACCCGGAGATTTTGGGAACACGATTTTTAGAACAAAATGGCGGCGCGGGACCACTTTGAAAGGCATCCGAAAAAACGGTTCCGCGGGCAGAGCACTTGAATGACAGGCCTGTGTGCATGCCCAAGAGCTCTCGGAAGTCTAATTTTTGACACTTTGTCAAATTTTCGACAGACTTACCCAACTCTTGCTGCCTGTTCTAAGAATCAGTCAGAGGCCTGTGCGGCGGTCTCTTGACACTTTGGAGGGCGGGCAAACCCCACGTTGACTCCGGCCGTCCCTCCAAAGGCACTTGCTATTGGGGGAAAGGATTGCAAGTAGCCTGGTTCCCGTGGGAGCGGCCAGGAAGGGTGCAGGCTGGCCCTGCCTGAGCATTCCCAAAACCCTCTTCCGCTGAGAGCAGACCTCGCACGCCGCACTACCGGCTCTGGGAGTGGTTGGCCGCTATTGTACATAGTCCGGTCCTTCCTCTGCCACCGGCAAGTGCGATGGCTCTGCCGCCCTGCGGTGCTCGTCACCCAGGTTTGGGGAACACGATACTTAGAACATGTTGGCGGCTCGGGACCTGCAGGCGAAAGGGGCCCCGTGGTGCTGAGCACATCGACCTCGGGTCTCAGTGCAAGCCGGAGAGTTCGCGGAAGTCTTAAAAGATTTTGACATCTGCTCAAATCTTTGACAGGCTTGCCTGACTCTTTCCGTCCGTTCTAAGAATCAGTCGGAGGCCGGGGCGGGGACGGTCTCTTGACACACGGAGGGTTGGCTTCCCTCCTCAGGTGTTTGTGTCGAAAATGAAGGCGAGAGATGCAAGCGTCCTGGTTCCCCTGGGTGCTGCCAGCAAGGGTGCAGGCTGACCCTTGCCTGAGCACTCCCAAAAGCCTCTTAAGCTGAGAGCAGGCGCCGCACTACCGGCTCTGGGAGTCGTTGGCCGCTATTGTACATAGTCCGGTCCTTCCTCTGCCACCCGGCAAGTGCGATGGCTCTGCCTCCCTGCGGTGCTCGTCACCCAGGTTTGGGGAACACGATACTTAGAACATGTTGGCGGCTCGGGACCTGCAGGCGAAGGGGGCCCCGTGGTGCTGAGCACATCGACCTCGCGTCTCAGTGCAAGCCGGAGAGTTCGCGGAAGTCTTAACAGGCTTGCCTGACTCTTTCCGTCCGTTCTAAGAATCAGTCGGAGGCCGGGGCGGGGACGGTCTCTTGACACACGGAGGTTGGCTTCCCTCCTCAGGCGTTTGTGTCGAAAATGAAGGCGAGAGATGCAAGCGTCCTGGTTCCCCTGGGTGCTGCCAGCAAGGGTGCAGGCTGACCCTTGCCTGAGCACTCCCAAAAGCCTCTTAGGCTGAGAGCAGGCGCCGCACTACCGGCTCTGGAGTCGTTGGCCGCTATTGTACATAGTCCGGTCCTTCCTCTGCCACCCGGCAAGTGCGATGGCTCTGCCTCCCTGCGGTGCCCGTCACCCAGGTTTGGAGAACACGATACTTAGAACATGTGGCGGCTCGGGACCTGCAGGCGAAAGGGGCCCCGTGGTGCTGAGCACATCGACCTCGCGTCTCAGTGCAAGCCGGAGAGTTCGCGGAAGTCTTAACAGGCTTGCCTGACTCTTTCCGTCCGTTCTAAGAATCAGTCGGAGGCCGGGGCGGGGACGGTCTCTTGACACACGGAGGGTTGGCTTCCCTCCTCAGGCGTTTGTGTCGAAAATGAAGGCGAGAGATGCAAGCGTCCTGGTTCCCTGGGTGCTGCCAGCAAGGGTGCAGGCTGACCCTTGCCTGAGCACTCCCAGAAGCCTCTTAGGCTGAGAGCAGACGCCGCACTACCGGCTCTGGGAGTCGTTGGCCGCTATTGTACATAGTCCGGTCCTTCCTCTGCCACCGGCAAGTGCGATGGCTCTGCCTCCCTGCGGTGCCGTCACCCAGGTTTGGAGAACACGATACTAAGAACATGTTGGCGGCTCGGGACCTGCAGGCGAAAGGGGCCCCGTGGTGCTTAGCACATCGACCTCGCGTCTCAGTGCAAGCCGGAGAGTTCGCGGAAGTCTAAAGCTTTTGACATTCGCTCAAAGCTTTGACAGGCTTGCCCGACTCTTTCCGTCCGTTCTAAGAATCAGTCAGAGGCTGGTGGGGAGGTCTCTTGACGCAAGGGGAGGGGTGGCGTCCCTCCTCAGGCGCTTGTGTCGAAAATGAAGGCGAGAGATGCAAGCGTCCTGGTTCCCCTGGGTGCTGCCAGCAAGGGTGCAGGCTGACCCTTGCCTGAGCACTCCCAGAAGCCTCTTAGGCTGAGAGCAGACGCCGCACAACCGGCTCTGGGAGTCGTTGGCCGCTATTGTACATAGTCCGGTCCTTCCTCTGCCACCGGCAAGTGCGATGGCTCTGCCTCCCTGCGGTGCCCGTCACCCAGGATTGGAGAACACGATACTAAGAACATGTTGGCGGCTCGGGACCTGCAGGCGAAAGGGGCCCCGTGGTGCTTAGCACATCGACCTCGCGTCTCAGTGCAAGCCGGAGAGTTCGCGGAAGTCTAAAGCTTTTGACATTCGCTCAAAGCTTTGACAGGCTTGCCCGACTCTTTCCGTCCGTTCTAAGAATCAGTCAGAGGCCGGTGGGGAGGTCTCTTGACGCAAAGGGGAGGGGTGGCGTCCCTCCTCAGGCGCTTGTGTCGAAAAATGAAGGCGAGAGACGCGAGCGGCCTGGTTGCTTTGGGTGCTGCCAGGAAGGATGTGGTCTGACCCTTGCCTGAGCACATCCAAAAGCATGTGATGTTGAGAGCAGACCTCGAGCCCCGCACAACCGGCTCTGGGAGTCGTTGGCCGCTATTGTACATAGTCCGGTCCTTCCTCTGCCACCCGGCAAGTGCGATGGCTCTGTCGCCCTGTGGTGCCCGTCACCCAGGTTTGGGGAACACGATACTAAGAACATGTTGGCGGCTCGGGACCTGCAGGCGAAAGGGGCCCGTGGTGCTGAGCACATCGACCTCGGGTCTCAGTGCAAGCCAGAGAGTTCGCGGAAGTCTAAAGCTTTTGACATACGCTCAAATCTTTGACAGGCTTGCCCGACTCTTTCCGTCCGTTCTAA
>NW_026867456.1:1253157-1260657 GCF_020745735.1 Hemiscyllium ocellatum | reverse complement strand
TTGAAGCAGTACAAATCAGTAACCACTGACACTTAGAATATTTTTGAAGCAGTACAAATCAGTAACCAGCGACACTTAGAATATTTTTGAAGCAGTACAAATCAGTAACCACTGACACTTAGAATATTTTTGAAGCAGTACAAATCAGTAACCAGCGACACTTAGAATATTTTTGAGCAGTACAAATCAGTAACCAGCGACACTTAGAATATTTTTGGAGCAGTACAAATCAGTAACCAGCGACACTTAGAATATTTTTGAAGCAGTACAAATCAGTAACCACTGACACTTAGAATATTTTTGAAGCAGTACAAATCAGTAACCAGCGACACTTAGAATATTTTTGAAGCAGTACAAATCAGTAACCACTGACACTTAGAATATTTTTGAAGCAGTACAAATCAGTAACCGCTGACACTTAGAATATTTTTGAAGCAGTACAAATCAGTAACCAGCGACACTTAGAATATTTTTGAAGCAGTACAAATCAGTAACCACTGACACTTAGAATATTTTTGGAGCATTACAAATCAGTAACCAGCGACACTTAGAATATTTTTGGAGCAGTACAAATCAGTAACCAGCGACACTTAGAATATTTTTGAAGCAGTACAAATCAGTAACCAAGTGCATTTTTGAATTGGTTACTGATTTCTCCGTTGAAGTTGGGGCTGCGGTTGGCTTCAGTTAGTGGTGGGGGCTTAATTTTCGCCGAGGGGAGCGTGTCCCGGTAGTGTCTCCGAGGAAGTGGTACCTATTGAAGGGGGTGTTTCTGAATTTGGGCCCTTTTTGAGTGGCATTGCCGGATGGGTTTTGTGTTGAAGGCTTCCAAATCGGGTAGCTCAGCCGGATTTGACCCGGCGGTTCTACCGACTGTCACGCCTTCGAGGGGGGACTGTTGTCTAAGTTCAGGCCGAATTTGGTGAATTTCCTAAGTCGGGAAGTGGTCCCAACGGGTTTGGGAGTGAACCTAACTGCTCATACCAACTTTGAGGCTTTGGGGCCGGGTAGCACAGTCGGATTTGACCCGGCGGTTCTGCCGAATGCCTGGCCTTCGAGGGGGGACTGTTGTATAAGTTCAGGCCGAATTTGGTGATTTTCCTAAGTCGGGAAGTGGTCCAAACGGGGATGGGAGTGAACCTGACAGCTCATACCGACTTTGGGGCTTCGGGGCCGGGTAGCTCAGTCGGATTTGACCGGCGATTCTGCCGACTTCCACGCCTTCGAGCGGGGACTCTCCTCTAAGTTCAGGCCGAATTTGGTGAATTTCCTAAGTCGGGAAGTGGTCCAAACGGGGATGGGAGTGAACCTAACTGCTCATACCAACTTTGAGGCTTTGGGGCCGGGTAGCACAGTCGGATTTGACCCGGCGGTTCTGCCGAATGCCTGGCCTTCGAGGGGGGCCTGCCCTCTGAGTTCAGGCCGAATTTGGTGATTTTCCTAAGTCGGGAAGTGGTCCAAACGGGGATGGGAGTGAACCTGACAGCTCATACCGACTTTGGGGCTTCCAAGCCGGGTAGCTCAACCGGATTTGATCCGGCGGTTCTAGCGACTGCCACGGCTTCGAGGGGGGACTGTTGTCTAAGTTCAGGCCGAATTTGGTGAATTTCCCGAGTCGGGAAGTGGTCCAAACGGGGATGGGAGTGAACCTGACAGCTCTTACCGACATTGAGGCTTCGGGGCCGGGTAGCTCAGTCGGATTTGACCCGGCGATTCTGCCGACTTCCACGCCTTCGAGCGGGGACTCTCCTCTAAGTTCAGGCCGAATTTGGTGAATTTCCTAAGTCGGGAAGTGGTCCAAACGGGGATGGGAGTGAACCTGACAGCTCTTACCGACTTTGGGGCTTCCAAGCCGGGTAGCTCAACCGGATTTGATCCGGCGGTTCTAGCGACTGTCACGCCTTCGAGGGGGGACTGTTGTATAAGTTCAGGCCGAATTTGGTGAATTTCCCGAGTCGGGAAGTGGTCCAAACGGGGATGGGAGTGAACCTGACAGCTCTTACCGACTTTGGGGCTTCCAAGCCGGGTAGCTCAACCGGATTTGATCCGGCGGTTCTGCCGACTGTCACGCCTTCGAGGGGGGACTGTTGTATAAGTTCAGGCCGAATTTGGTGAATTTCCCGAGTCGGGAAGTGGTCCAAACGGGGATGGGAGTGAACCTGACAGCTCTTACCGACTTTGAGGCTTCGGGGCCGGGTAGCTCAGCCGGATTTGATCCGGCGGTTCTGCCGACTGTCACGCCTTCGAGGGGGGACTGTCCTCTGAGTTCAGGCCGAATTTGGTGAATTTCCCGAGTCGGGAAGTGGTCCAAACGGGGATGGGAGTGAACCTGACAGCTCATACCGACTTTGAGGCTTCCAAGCCGGGTAGCTCAGCCGGATTTGACCCGGCGATTCTGCCGACTTCCACGCCTTCGAGGGGGGACTGCCCTCTGAGTTCAGGCCGAATTTGGTGCATTTCCCGAGTCGGGAAGTGGTCTCTGTCACAACGGGGGCAAGTGTCTGAAGAGGTAAAGTGAGTAACCAGCACAGCTTAGGGAAGGGTTCCAAAGTTCTCAACAATGTGAATTCGGTTACCAGGAAAGCTTAGGAAAGTTGCCTGACTGTCCCAAACGAATGAACTGCAAAACTTAGGGAACATGCCCGAAGATGCTTAAAAGTGTGAAATCAGTAAGCAGGAAAGCATAGGAAAGTGCCTGAAAGTGCTAAATGAGTAACATGAAAAACGTAGAAAAATGCCCGAAAATGTTTAAAAGTGTGAACTCAGTAACCAGCAAAACTTAGTAAAACGTTGGAAAAGCAGAAATGAGTAACCAGAAAACTTAGAAAAATGTTTGAAAATGAGAAATGAGTAACCAGAAAAACTTAGAAAAATGTTTGAAAATGAGAAATGAGTAACCAAGAAAACTTAGAAAAATGCCCAAAAAGAAGAAATCAGTAACCAGAAAAACTTAGAAAAATGTTTGAAAATGAGAAATGAGTAACCAGAAAAACTTAGAAAAATGTTTGAAAATGAGAAATGAGTAACCAAGAAAACTTAGAAAAATGCCCAAAAAGAAGAAATCAGTAACCAGAAAAACTTAGAAAAATGTTTGAAAATGAGAAATGAGTAACCAAGAAAACTTAGAAAAATGTTTGAAAATGAGAAATGAGTAACCAAGAAAACTTAGAAAAATGCCCAAAAAGAAGAAATCAGTAACCAGAAAAACTTAGAAAAATGTTTGAAAATGAGAAATGAGTAACCAAGAAAACTTAGAAAAATGCCAAAAAAGAAGAAATCAGTAACCAGAAAAACTTAGAAAAATGTTTGAAAATGAGAAATGAGTAACCAAGAAAACTTAGAAAAATGCCCAAAAAGAAGAAATCAGTAACCAGAAAAACTTAGAAAAATGTTTGAAAATGAGAAATGAGTAACCAGAAAAACTTAGAAAAATGTTTGAAAATGAGAAATGAGTAACCAAGAAAACTTAGAAAAATGCCCAAAAAGAAGAAATCAGTAACCAGAAAAACTTAGAAAAATGTTTGAAAATGAGAAATGAGTAACCAAGAAAACTTAGAAAAATGCCCGAAAAGAAGAAATCAGTAACCAGAAAAACTTAGAAAAATTTTCGGCCAAGTGTGAAAAATATTCTAAGTGTCAGCGGAGGAAAATGCCGAAGCATCGGGAAAGATTCAAAAACTCATGCCGAACATGAGTTCCGAAGTGCCGGAGGAACTGGGCGAATTGAGCCCGGCGGTTGGCCAGATGTCGTTTTGAGTCTGCAGCCCGAAAACTTTAACTTTGTCTGCCGCGGAAGTCTGGACCGGGAAAAATCCAAACGGTTTTGCCGGGTTCGAGTTCCAGAGCGAAGCAGTCGAATTTGAAATTCAGACCCATTCAGTGCCACTTGACATTGTGACACTGTGAGGTTGGCGGGGTACCCGGAGATTTCTGGGAACACGATTTTTAGAACAAAATGGCGGCGCGGGACCACTTTGAAAGGCATCCGAAAAACGGTTCCGCGGGCAGAGCACTTGAATGACAGGCCTGTGTGCATGCCCAAGAGCTCTCGGAAGTCTAATTTTTGACACTTTGTCAAATTTTCGACAGACTTACCCAACTCTTGCTGCCTGTTCTAAGAATCAGTCAGAGGCCTGTGCGGCGGTCTCTTGACACTTTGGAGGGCGGGCAAACCCCACGTTGACTCCGGCCGTCCCTCCAAAAGGCACTTGCTATTGGGGGAAAGGATTGCAAGTAGCCTGGTTCCCGTGGGAGCGGCCAGGAAGGGTGCAGGCTGGCCCTTGCCTGAGCATTCCCAAAACCCTCTTCCGCTGAGAGCAGACCTCGCACGCCGCACTACCGGCTCTGGGAGTGGTTGGCCGCTATTGTACATAGTCCGGTCCTTCCTCTGCCACCCGGCAAGTGCGATGGCTCTGCCGCCCTGCGGTGCTCGTCACCCAGGTTTGGGGAACACGATACTTAGAACATGTTGGCGGCTCGGGACCTGCAGGCGAAAGGGGCCCCGTGGTGCTGAGCACATCGACCTCGGGTCTCAGTGCAAGCCGGAGAGTTCGCGGAAGTCTTAAAAGATTTTGACATCTGCTCAAATCTTTGACAGGCTTGCCTGACTCTTTCCGTCCGTTCTAAGAATCAGTCGGAGGCCGGGGCGGGGACGGTCTCTTGACACACGGAGGGTTGGCTTCCCTCCTCAGGTGTTTGTGTCGAAAATGAAGGCGAGAGATGCAAGCGTCCTGGTTCCCCTGGGTGCTGCCAGCAAGGGTGCAGGCTGACCCTTGCCTGAGCACTCCCAAAAGCCTCTTAAGCTGAGAGCAGGCGCCGCACTACCGGCTCTGGGAGTCGTTGGCCGCTATTGTACATAGTCCGGTCCTTCCTCTGCCACCCGGCAAGTGCGATGGCTCTGCCTCCCTGCGGTGCTCGTCACCCAGGTTTGGGGAACACGATACTTAGAACATGTTGGCGGCTCGGGACCTGCAGGCGAAGGGGGCCCCGTGGTGCTGAGCACATCGACCTCGCGTCTCAGTGCAAGCCGGAGAGTTCGCGGAAGTCTTAACAGGCTTGCCTGACTCTTTCCGTCCGTTCTAAGAATCAGTCGGAGGCCGGGGCGGGGACGGTCTCTTGACACACGGAGGGTTGGCTTCCCTCCTCAGGCGTTTGTGTCGAAAATGAAGGCGAGAGATGCAAGCGTCCTGGTTCCCCTGGGTGCTGCCAGCAAGGGTGCAGGCTGACCCTTGCCTGAGCACTCCCAAAAGCCTCTTAGGCTGAGAGCAGGCGCCGCACTACCGGCTCTGGGAGTCGTTGGCCGCTATTGTACATAGTCCGGTCCTTCCTCTGCCACCCGGCAAGTGCGATGGCTCTGCCTCCCTGCGGTGCCCGTCACCCAGGTTTGGAGAACACGATACTTAGAACAGGTTGGCGGCTCGGGACCTGCAGGCGAAAGGGGCCCCGTGGTGCTGAGCACATCGACCTCGCGTCTCAGTGCAAGCCGGAGAGTTCGCGGAAGTCTTAACAGGCTTGCCTGACTCTTTCCGTCCGTTCTAAGAATCAGTCGGAGGCCGGGGCGGGGACGGTCTCTTGACACACGGAGGGTTGGCTTCCCTCCTCAGGCGTTTGTGTCGAAAATGAAGGCGAGAGATGCAAGCGTCCTGGTTCCCCCGGGTGCTGCCAGCAAGGGTGCAGGCTGACCCTTGCCTGAGCACTCCCAGAAGCCTCTTAGGCTGAGAGCAGACGCCGCACTACCGGCTCTGGGAGTCGTTGGCCGCTATTGTACATAGTCCGGTCCTTCCTCTGCCACCCGGCAAGTGCGATGGCTCTGCCTCCCTGCGGTGCCCGTCACCCAGGTTTGGAGAACACGATACTAAGAACATGTTGGCGGCTCGGGACCTGCAGGCGAAAGGGGCCCCGTGGTGCTTAGCACATCGACCTCGCGTCTCAGTGCAAGCCGGAGAGTTCGCGGAAGTCTAAAGCTTTTGACATTCGCTCAAAGCTTTGACAGGCTTGCCCGACTCTTTCCGTCCGTTCTAAGAATCAGTCAGAGGCTGGTGGGGAGGTCTCTTGACGCAAGGGGAGGGGTGGCGTCCCTCCTCAGGCGCTTGTGTCGAAAATGAAGGCGAGAGATGCAAGCGTCCTGGTTCCCCTGGGTGCTGCCAGCAAGGGTGCAGGCTGACCCTTGCCTGAGCACTCCCAGAAGCCTCTTAGGCTGAGAGCAGACGCCGCACAACCGGCTCTGGGAGTCGTTGGCCGCTATTGTACATAGTCCGGTCCTTCCTCTGCCACCCGGCAAGTGCGATGGCTCTGCCTCCCTGCGGTGCCCGTCACCCAGGATTGGAGAACACGATACTAAGAACATGTTGGCGGCTCGGGACCTGCAGGCGAAAGGGGCCCCGTGGTGCTTAGCACATCGACCTCGCGTCTCAGTGCAAGCCGGAGAGTTCGCGGAAGTCTAAAGCTTTTGACATTCGCTCAAAGCTTTGACAGGCTTGCCCGACTCTTTCCGTCCGTTCTAAGAATCAGTCAGAGGCCGGTGGGGAGGTCTCTTGACGCAAAGGGGAGGGGTGGCGTCCCTCCTCAGGCGCTTGTGTCGAAAAATGAAGGCGAGAGACGCGAGCGGCCTGGTTGCTTTGGGTGCTGCCAGGAAGGATGTGGTCTGACCCTTGCCTGAGCACATCCAAAAGCATGTGATGTTGAGAGCAGACCTCGAGCCCCGCACAACCGGCTCTGGGAGTCGTTGGCCGCTATTGTACATAGTCCGGTCCTTCCTCTGCCACCCGGCAAGTGCGATGGCTCTGTCGCCCTGTGGTGCCCGTCACCCAGGTTTGGGGAACACGATACTAAGAACATGTTGGCGGCTCGGGACCTGCAGGCGAAAGGGGCCCCGTGGTGCTGAGCACATCGACCTCGGGTCTCAGTGCAAGCCAGAGAGTTCGCGGAAGTCTAAAGCTTTTGACATACGCTCAAATCTTTGACAGGCTTGCCCGACTCTTTCCGTCCGTTCTAAGAATCAGTCAGAGGCCGGTGGGGAGGTCTCTTGACGCAAGGGGAGGGGTGGCGTCCCTCCTCAGGCGCTTGTGTCGAAAAATGAAGGCGAGAGACACGAGCGGCCTGGTTGCTTTGGGTGCTGCCAGGAAGGATGTGGTCTGACCCTTGCCTGAGCACTCACAGAAGCATGTGACGTTGAGAGCAGACCTCGAGCCCCGCACGACCGGCTCTGGGAGTGGTTGGCCGCTATGGTACATAGTCCGGTCCTTCCTCTGCCACCCGGCAAGTGCGATGGCTCTGCCGCCCTGTGGTGCCCGTCACCCAGGTTTGGGGAACACGATACTAAGAACATGTTGGCGGCTCGGGACCTGCAGGCGAAAGGGGCCCCGGGGTGCTTAGCACATCGACCTCGTGTCTCAGTGCAAGCCGGAGGGTTCGCGGCAGTCTAAAGCTTTTGACATTCGCTCAAAGCTTTGACAGGCTTGCCCGACTCTTTCCGTCCGTTCTAAGAATCAGTCAGAGGCC
>NW_026867456.1:1230657-1238157 GCF_020745735.1 Hemiscyllium ocellatum | reverse complement strand
GACACTTAGAATATTTTTGAAGCAGTACAAATCAGTAACCAGCGACACTTAGAATATTTTTGGAAGCAGTACAAATCAGTAACCACTGACACTTAGAATATTTTTGAAGCAGTACAAATCAGTAACCGGCGACACTTAGAATATTTTTGAAGCAGTACAAATCAGTAACCACTGACACTTAGATATTTTTGAAGCAGTACAAATCAGTAACCGCTGACACTTAGAATATTTTTGAAGCAGTACAAATCAGTAACCAGCGACACTTAGAATATTTTTGGAGCAGTACAAATCAGTAACCAGACCCACTTAGAATATTTTTGAAGCAGTACAAATCAGTAACCAGCGACACTTAGAATTTTTGAAGCAGTACAAATCAGTAACCACTGACACTTAGAATATTTTTGAAGCAGTACAAATCAGTAACCAGCGACACTTAGAATATTTTTGGAGCAGTACAAATCAGTAACCAGCGACACTTAGATATTTTTGAAGCAGTACAATCAGTAACCAGCGACACTTAGAATATTTTTGGAGCAGTACAAATCAGTAACCAGACCCACTTAGAATATTTTTGAGTCAGTACAAATCAGTAACCAGCGACACTTAGAATATTTTTGAAGCAGTACAAATCAGTAACCAGCGACACTTAGAATATTTTTGAAGCAGTACAAATCAGTAACCAGCGACACTTAGAATATTTTTGGAGCAGTACAAATCAGTAACCAGCGACACTTAGAATATTTTTGAAGCAGTACAAATCAGTAACCAGCGACACTTAGAATATTTTTGGAGCAGTACAAATCAGTAACCAGCGACACTTAGAATATTTTTGAAGCAGTACAAATCAGTAACCACGACACTTAGAATATTTTTGAGCAGTACAAATCAGTAACCAGCGACACTTAGAATATTTTTGAAGCAGTACAAATCAGTAACCACTGACACTTAGAATATTTTTGAAGCAGTACAAATCAGTAACCAGCGACACTTAGAATATTTTTGGAAGCAGTACAAATCAGTAACCACTGACACTTAGAATATTTTTTGAAGCAGTACAAATCAGTAACCTGCGACACTTAGAATATTTTTGAAGCAGTACAAATCAGTAACCATGACACTTAGAATATTTTTGAAGCAGTACAAATCAGTAACCGTGACACTTAGAATATTTTTGAAGCAGTACAAATCAGTAACCAGCGACACTTAGAATATTTTTGGAGCAGTACAAATCAGTAACCACTGACGCTTAGAATATTTTTGAGCAGTACAAATCAGTAACCAGCGACACTTAGAATATTTTTTGAGCAGTACAAATCAGTAACCACTGACACTTTGAATATTTTTGAAGCAGTACAAATCAGTACCAGCGACACTTAGAATATTTTTGAAGCAGTACAAATCAGTAACCACTGACACTAGAATATTTTGAAGCAGTACAAATCAGTAACCAGCGACACTTAGAATATTTTTGAAGCAGTACAAATCAGTAACCAATGACACTTAGAATATTTTTGATGCAGTACAAATCAGTAACCAGCGACACTTAGAATATTTTTGAAGCAGTACTAATCAGTAACCAGCGACACTTAGAATTTTTGGAGCAGTACAAATCTGTAACAGCGACACTTAGAATATTTTTGAAGCAGTACATATCAGTAACCACTGACACTTAGAATATTTGTGAAGCAGTACAAATCAGTAACCAGCGACACTTAGAATATTGTTGAAGCAGTACAAATCAGAACCACTGACACTTAGAATATTTTTGAAGCAGTACAAATCAGTAACCGCTGACACTTAGATATTTTTGAAGCAGTACAAATCAGTAACCAGCGACACTTAGAATATTTTTGAAGCAGTACAAATCAGTAACCACGACACTTAGAATATTTTTGGAGCATTACAAATCAGTAACCAGCGACACTTAGAATATTTTTGGAGCAGTACAAATCAGTAACCAGCGACACTTAGAATATTTTTGAGGCAGTACAAATCTGTAACCAAGTGCATTTTGAATTGGTTACTGATTTCTCCGTTGAAGTTGGGGCTGCGGTTGGCTCAGTTAGTGGTGGGGGCTTAATTTTCGACGAGGGGAGCGTGTCCCGGTAGTGTCTCCGAGGAAGTGGTACCTATTGAAGGGGGTGTTTCTGAATTTGGGCCCTTTTTGAGTGGCATTGCCGGATGGGTTTTGTGTTGAAGGCTTCCATATCGGGTAGCTCAGCCGGATTTGACCCGGCGGTTCTACCGAATGTCACGCCTTCGAGGGGGGCTGTTGTCTAAGTTCAGGCCGAATTTGGTGAATTTCCTAAGTCGGGAAGTGGTCCCAACGGGGATGGGAGTGAACCTAACAGCTCATACCAACTTTGGGGCTTTGGGGCCGGGTAGCACAGTCGGATTTGATCCGGCGGTTCTGCCGAATGCCTGGGCTTCGAGGGGGGCCTGCCCTCTAAGTTCAGGCCGAATTTGGTGAATTTCCTAAGTCGGGAAGTGGTCCAAACGGGGATGGGAGTGAACCTGACAGCTCATACCGACATTGAGGCTTCCAAGCCGGGTAGCTCAGTCGGATTTGATCCGGCGATTCTGCCGACTTCCACGCCTTCGAGCGGGGACTCTCCTCTAAGTTCAGGCCGAATTTGGTGAATTTCCTAAGTCGGGAAGTGGTCCAAACGGGGATGGGAGTGAACCTAACTGCTCATACCAACTTTGAGGCTTTGGGGCCGGTAGCACAGTCGGATTTGACCCGGCGGTTCTGCCGAATGCCTGGCCTTCGAGGGGGGCCTGCCCTCTGAGTTCAGGCCGAATTTGGTGATTTTCCTAAGTCGGGAAGTGGTCCAAACGGGGATGGGAGTGAACCTGACAGCTCATACCGACTTTGGGGCTTCCAAGCCGGGTAGCTCAACCGGATTTGATCCGGCGGTTCTAGCGACTGCCACGGCTTCGAGGGGGGACTGTTGTCTAAGTTCAGGCCGAATTTGGTGAATTTCCGAGTCGGGAAGTGGTCCAAACGGGGATGGGAGTGAACCTGACAGCTCTTACCGACATTGAGGCTTCGGGGCCGGGTAGCTCAGTCGGATTTGACCCGGCGATTCTGCCGACTTCCACGCCTTCGAGCGGGGACTCTCCTCTAAGTTCAGGCCGAATTTGGTGAATTTCCTAAGTCGGGAAGTGGTCCAAACGGGGATGGGAGTGAACCTGACAGCTCTTACCGACTTTGGGGCTTCCAAGCCGGGTAGCTCACCGGATTTGATCCGGCGGTTCTAGCGACTGTCACGCCTTCGAGGGGGGACTGTTGTATAAGTTCAGGCCGAATTTGGTGAATTTCCCGAGTCGGGAAGTGGTCCAAACGGGGATGGGAGTGAACCTGACAGCTCTTACCGACTTTGGGGCTTCCAAGCCGGGTAGCTCAACGGATTTGATCCGGCGGTTCTGCCGACTGTCACGCCTTCGAGGGGGGACTGTTGTATAAGTTCAGGCCGATTTTGGTGAATTTCCCGAGTCGGGAAGTGGTCCAAACGGGGATGGGAGTGAACCTGACAGCTCTTACCGACTTTGAGGCTTCGGGGCCGGGTAGCTCAGCCGGATTTGATCCGGCGGTTCTGCCGACTGTCACGCCTTCGAGGGGGACTGTCCTCTGAGTTCAGGCCGAATTTGGTGAATTTCCCGAGTCGGGAAGTGGTCCAAACGGGGATGGGAGTGAACCTGACAGCTCATACCGACTTTGAGGCTTCCAAGCCGGGTAGCTCAGCCGGATTTGACCCGGCGATTCTGCCGACTTCCACGCCTTCGAGGGGGGACTGCCCTCTGAGTTCAGGCCGAATTTGGTGCATTTCCCGAGTCGGGAAGTGGTCTCTGTCACAACGGGGGCAAGTGTCTGAAGAGGTAAAGTGAGTAACCAGCACAGCTTAGGGAAGGGTTCCAAAGTTCTCAACAATGTGAATTCGGTTACCAGGAAAGCTTAGGAAAGTTGCCTGACTGTCCCAAACGAATGAACTGCAAAACTTAGGGAACATGCCCGAAGATGCTTAAAAGTGTGAAATCAGTAAGCAGGAAAGCATAGGAAAGTGCCTGAAAGTGCTAAATGAGTAACATGAAAAACGTAGAAAAATGCCCGAAAATGTTTAAAAGTGTGAACTCAGTAACCAGCAAAACTTAGTAAAACGTTGGAAAAGCAGAAATGAGTAACCAGAAAAACTTAGAAAAATGTTTGAAAATGAGAAATGAGTAACCAGAAAAACTTAGAAAAATGTTTGAAAATGAGAAATGAGTAACCAAGAAAACTTAGAAAAATGCCCAAAAAGAAGAAATCAGTAACCAGAAAAACTTAGAAAAATGTTTGAAAATGAGAAATGAGTAACCAGAAAAACTTAGAAAAATGTTTGAAAATGAGAAATGAGTAACCAAGAAAACTTAGAAAAATGCCAAAAAGAAGAAATCAGTAACCAGAAAAACTTAGAAAAATGTTTGAAAATGAGAAATGAGTAACCAAGAAAACTTAGAAAAATGTTTGAAAATGAGAAATGAGTAACCAAGAAAACTTAGAAAAATGCCCAAAAAGAAGAAATCAGTAACCAGAAAAACTTAGAAAAATGTTTGAAAATGAGAAATGAGTAACCAAGAAAACTTAGAAAAATGCCCAAAAGAAGAAATCAGTAACCAGAAAAACTTAGAAAAATGTTTGAAAATGAGAAATGAGTAACCAAGAAAACTTAGAAAAATGCCCAAAAAGAAGAAATCAGTAACCAGAAAAAACTTAGAAAAATGTTTGAAAATGAGAAATGAGTAACCAGAAAAACTTAGAAAAATGTTTGAAAATGAGAAATGAGTAACCAAGAAAACTTAGAAAAATGCCCAAAAAGAAGAAATCAGTAACCAGAAAAACTTAGAAAAATGTTGAAAATGAGAAATGAGTAACCAAGAAAACTTAGAAAAATGCCCGAAAAGAAGAAATCAGTAACCAGAAAAACTTAGAAAAATTTTCGGCCAAGTGTGAAAAATATTCTAAGTGTCAGCGGAGGAAAATGCCGAAGCATCGGGAAAGATTCAAAACTCATGCCGAACATGAGTTCCGAAGTGCCGGAGGAACTGGGCGAATTGAGCCCGGCGGTTGGCCAGATGTCGTTTTGAGTCTGCAGCCCGAAAACTTTAACTTTGTCTGCCGCGGAAGTCTGGACGGGAAAAATCCAAACGGTTTTGCCGGGTTCGAGTTCCAGAGCGAAGCAGTCGAATTTGAAATTCAGACCCATTCAGTGCCACTTGACATTGTGACACAGTGAGGTTGGCGGGGTACCGGAGATTTCTGGGAACACGATTTTTAGAACAAAATGGCGGCGCGGGACCACTTTGAAAGGCATCCGAAAAACGGTTCCGCGGGCAGAGCACTTGAATGACAGGCCTGTGTGCATGCCCAAGAGCTCTCGGAAGTCTAATTTTTGACACTTTGTCAAATTTTCGACAGACTTACCCAACTCTTGCTGCCTGTTCTAAGAATCAGTCAGAGGCCTGTGCGGCGGTCTCTTGACACTTTGGAGGGCGGGCAAACCCCACGTTGACTCCGGCCGTCCCTCCAAAAGGCACTTGCTATTGGGGGAAAGGATTGCAAGTAGCCTGGTTCCCGTGGGAGCGGCCAGGAAGGGTGCAGGCTGGCCCTTGCCTGAGCATTCCCAAAACCCTCTTCCGCTGAGAGCAGACCTCGCACGCCGCACTACCGGCTCTGGGAGTGGTTGGCCGCTATTGTACATAGTCCGGTCCTTCCTCTGCCAC
This sequence comes from Hemiscyllium ocellatum, assembly GCF_020745735.1. Lineage (NCBI taxonomy): Eukaryota > Metazoa > Chordata > Chondrichthyes > Orectolobiformes > Hemiscylliidae > Hemiscyllium > Hemiscyllium ocellatum. The sequence continues at coordinate 1,232,397 of NW_026867456.1, read as the reverse complement.
CCGGCAAGTGCGATGGCTCTGCCGCCCTGCGGTGCTCGTCACCCAGGTTTGGGGAACACGATACTTAGAACATGTTGGCGGCTCGGGACCTGCAGGCGAAAGGGGCCCCGTGGTGCTGAGCACATCGACCTCGGGTCTCAGTGCAAGCCGGAGAGTTCGCGGAAGTCTTAAAAGATTTTGACATCTGCTCAAATCTTTGACAGGCTTGCCTGACTCTTTCCGTCCGTTCTAAGAATCAGTCGGAGGCCGGGGCGGGGACGGTCTCTTGACACACGGAGGGTTGGCTTCCCTCCTCAGGTGTTTGTGTCGAAAATGAAGGCGAGAGATGCAAGCGTCCTGGTTCCCCTGGGTGCTGCCAGCAAGGGTGCAGGCTGACCCTTGCCTGAGCACTCCCAAAAGCCTCTTAAGCTGAGAGCAGGCGCCGCACTACCGGCTCTGGGAGTCGTTGGCCGCTATTGTACATAGTCGGTCCTTCCTCTGCCACCCGGCAAGTGCGATGGCTCTGCCTCCCTGCGGTGCTCGTCACCCAGGTTTGGGGAACACGATACTTAGAACATGTTGGCGGCTCGGGACCTGCAGGCGAAGGGGGCCCCGTGGTGCTGAGCACATCGACCTCGCGTCTCAGTGCAAGCCGGAGAGTTCGCGGAAGTCTTAACAGGCTTGCCTGACTCTTTCCGTCCGTTCTAAGAATCAGTCGGAGGCCGGGGCGGGGACGGTCTCTTGACACACGGAGGGTTGGCTTCCCTCCTCAGGCGTTTGTGTCGAAAATGAAGGCGAGAGATGCAAGCGTCCTGGTTCCCCTGGGTGCTGCCAGCAAGGGTGCAGGCTGACCCTTGCCTGAGCACTCCCAAAAGCCTCTTAGGCTGAGAGCAGGCGCCGCACTACCGGCTCTGGGAGTCGTTGGCCGCTATTGTACATAGTCCGGTCCTTCCTCTGCCACCCGGCAAGTGCGATGGCTCTGCCTCCCTGCGGTGCCCGTCACCCAGGTTTGGAGAACACGATACTTAGAACATGTTGGCGGCTCGGGACCTGCAGGCGAAAGGGGCCCCGTGGTGCTGAGCACATCGACCTCGCGTCTCAGTGCAAGCCGGAGAGTTCGCGGAAGTCTTAACAGGCTTGCCTGACTCTTTCCGTCCGTTCTAAGAATCAGTCGGAGGCCGGGGCGGGGACGGTCTCTTGACACACGGAGGGTTGGCTTCCCTCCTCAGGCGTTTGTGTCGAAAATGAAGGCGAGAGATGCAAGCGTCCTGGTTCCCCTGGGTGCTGCCAGCAAGGGTGCAGGCTGACCCTTGCCTGAGCACTCCCAGAAGCCTCTTAGGCTGAGAGCAGACGCCGCACTACCGGCTCTGGGAGTCGTTGGCCGCTATTGTACATAGTCCGGTCCTTCCTCTGCCACCCGGCAAGTGCGATGGCTCTGCCTCCCTGCGGTGCCCGTCACCCAGGTTTGGAGAACACGATACTAAGAACATGTTGGCGGCTCGGGACCTGCAGGCGAAAGGGGCCCCGTGGTGCTTAGCACATCGACCTCGCGTCTCAGTGCAAGCCGGAGAGTTCGCGGAAGTCTAAAGCTTTTGACATTCGCTCAAAGCTTTGACAGGCTTGCCCGACTCTTTCCGTCCGTTCTAAGAATCAGTCAGAGGCTGGTGGGGAGGTCTCTTGACGCAAGGGGAGGGGTGGCGTCCCTCCTCAGGCGCTTGTGTCGAAAATGAAGGCGAGAGATGCAAGCGTCCTGGTTCCCCT
>NW_026867456.1:1113095-1114125 GCF_020745735.1 Hemiscyllium ocellatum | reverse complement strand
CTGAGAGCAGGCGCCCCGCACTACGGCCTCTGGGAGTCGTTGGCCGCTATTGTACATAGTCCCGTCCTTCCTCTGCCACCCGCAAGTGCGATGGCTCTGCCTCCCTGCGGTGCCCGTCACCCAGGTTTGGAGAACACGATACTTAGAACATGTTGGCGGCTCGGGACCTGCAGGCGAAAGGGGCCCCCGTGGTGCTGAGCACATCGACCTCGCGTCTCAGGCAAGCCGGAGAGTTCGCGGAAGTCTTAACAGGCTTGCCTGACTCTTTCCGTCCGTTCTAAGAATCAGTCGGAGGCCGGGGCGGGACGGTCTCTTGACACACGGAGGGTTGGCTTCCCTCCTCAGGCGTTTGAGTCGAAAATGAAGGCGAGAGATGCAAGCGTCCTGGTTCCCCTGGTGCTGCCAGCAAGGGTGCAGGCTGACCCTTGCCTGAGCACTCCCAGAAGCCTCTTAGGCTGAGAGCAGACGCCGCACTACCGGCTCGGGGAGTCGTTGGCCGCTATTGTACATAGTCCGGTCCTTCCTCTGCCACCCGGCAAGTGCGATGGCTCTGCCTCCCTGCGGTGCCCGTCACCCAGGTTTGGAGAACACGATACTAAGAACATGTTGGCGGCTCGGACCTGCAGGCGAAAGGGGCCCCGTGGTGCTTAGCACATCGACCTCGCGTCTCAGTGCAAGCCGAGAGTTCGCGGAAGTCTAAAGCTTTTGACATTCGCTCAAAGCTTTGACAGGCTTGCCCGACTCTTTCCGTCCGTTCTAAGAATCAGTCAGAGGCCGGTGGGGAGGTCTCTTGACGCAAGGGAGGGGTGGCGTCCCTCCTCAGGCGCTTGTGTCGAAAATGAAGGCGAGAGATGCAAGCGTCCTGGTTCCCCTGGGTGCTGCCAGCAAGGGTGCAGGCTGACCCTTGCCTGAGCACTCCCAGAAGCCTCTTAGGCTGAGAGCAGACGCCGCACAACCGGCTCTGGGAGTCGTTGGCCGCTATTGTACATAGTCCGGTCCTTCCTCTGCCACCCGCAAGTGCGATGGCTCT
>NW_026867456.1:1093095-1100595 GCF_020745735.1 Hemiscyllium ocellatum | reverse complement strand
AAATCAGTAACCACTGACACTTAGAATATTTTTGAAGCAGTACAAATCAGTAACCAGCGACACTTAGAATATTTTTGGAGCAGTACAAATCAGTAACCACTGACACTTAGAATATTTTTGAAGCAGTACAAATCAGTAACCACTGACACTTAGAATATTTTTGAAGCAGTACAAATCAGTAACCAGCGACACTTAGAATATTTTTGAAGCAGTACAAATCAGTAACCACTGACACTTAGAATATTTTTGAAGCAGTACAAATCAGTAACCGCTGACACTTAGAATATTTTTGAAGCAGTACAAATCAGTAACCAGCGACACTTAGAATATTTTTGGAGCAGTACAAATCAGTAACCACTGACACTTAGAATATTTTTGAAGCAGTACAAATCAGTAACCACTGACACTTAGAATATTTTTGGAGCAGTACAAATCAGTAACCACTGACACTTAGAATATTTTTGAAGCAGTACAAATCAGTAACCAGCGACACTTAGAATATTTTTGAAGCAGTACAAATCAGTAACCAAGTGCATTTTTGAATTGGTTACTGATTTCTCCGTTGAAGTTGGGGCTGCGGTTGGCTTCAGTTAGTGGTGGGGGCTTAATTTTCGCCGAGGGGAGCGTGTCCCGGTAGTGTCTCCGAGGAAGTGGTACCTATTGAAGGGGGTGTTTCTGAATTTGGGCCCTTTTTGAGTGGCATTGCCGGATGGGTTTTGTGTTGAAGGCTTCCAAATCGGGTAGCTCAGCCGGATTTGACCCGGCGGTTCTACCGACTGTCACGCCTTCGAGGGGGGACTGTTGTCTAAGTTCAGGCCGAATTTGGTGAATTTCCTAAGTCGGGAAGTGGTCCCAACGGGTTTGGGAGTGAACCTAACTGCTCATACCAACTTTGAGGCTTTGGGGCCGGGTAGCACAGTCGGATTTGACCCGGCGGTTCTGCCGAATGCCTGGCCTTCGAGGGGGGCCTGCCCTCTGAGTTCAGGCCGAATTTGGTGATTTTCCTAAGTCGGGAAGTGGTCCAAACGGGGATGGGAGTGAACCTGACAGCTCATACCGACTTTGGGGCTTCCAATCCGGTAGCTCAACCGGATTTGATCCGGCGGTTCTAGCGACTGCCACGGCTTCGAGGGGGACTGTTGTCTAAGTTCAGGCCGAATTTGGTGAATTTCCCGAGTCGGGAAGTGGTCCAAACGGGGATGGGAGTGAACCTGACAGCTCTTACCGACATTGTGGCTTCGGGCCGGGTAGCTCAGTCGGATTTGACCCGGCGATTCTGCCGACTTCCACGCCTTCGAGCGGGGACTCTCCTCTAAGTTCAGGCCGAATTTGGTGAATTTCCTAAGTCGGGAAGTGGTCCAAACGGGGATGGGAGTGAACCTGACTGCTCATACCGACTTTGAGGCTTCCAAGACGGGTAGCACAGTCGGATGTGACCCGGCGGTTCTGCCGAATGCCTGGCCTTCGAGGGGGGCCTGCCCTCTGAGTTCAGGCCGAATTTGGTGATTTTCCTAAGTCGGGAAGTGGTCCAAACGGGGATGGGAGTGAACCTGACAGCTCATACCGACTTTGGGGCTTCCAAGCCGGGTAGCTCAACCGGATTTGATCCGGCGGTTCTAGCGACTGCCACGGCTTCGAGGGGGACTGTTGTCTAAGTTCAGGCCGAATTTGGTGAATTTCCCGAGTCGGGAAGTGGTCCAAACGGGGATGGGAGTGAACCTGACAGCTCTTACCGACATTGAGGCTTCGGGGCCGGGTAGCTCAGTCGGATTTGACCCGGCGATTCTGCCGACTTCCACGCCTTCGAGCGGGGCTCTCCTCTAAGTTCAGGCCGAATTTGGTGAATTTCCTAAGTCGGGAAGTGGTCCAAACGGGGATGGGAGTGAACCTGACAGCTCTTACCGACTTTGGGGCTTCCAAGCCGGGTAGCTCAACCGGATTTGATCCGGCGGTTCTAGCGACTGTCACGCCTTCGAGGGGGGACTGTTGTATAAGTTCAGGCCGAATTTGGTGAATTTCCCGAGTCGGGAAGTGGTCCAAACGGGGATGGGAGTGAACCTGACAGCTCTTACCGACTTTGGGGCTTCCAAGCCGGGTAGCTCAACCGGATTTGATCCGGCGGTTCTGCCGACTGTCACGCCTTCGAGGGGGGACTGTTGTATAAGTTCAGGCCGAATTTGGTGAATTTCCCGAGTCGGGAAGTGGTCCAAACGGGGATGGGAGAGAACCTGACAGCTCTTACCGACTTTGAGGCTTCGGGGCCGGGTAGCTCAGCCGGATTTGATCCGGCGGTTCTGCCGACTGTCACGCCTTCGAGGGGGGACTGTCCTCTGAGTTCAGGCCGAATTTGGTGAATTTCCCGAGTCGGGAAGTGGTCCAAACGGGGATGGGAGTGAACCTGACAGCTCATACCGACTTTGAGGCTTCCAAGCCGGGTAGCTCAGCCGGATTTGACCCGGCGATTCTGCCGACTTCCACGCCTTCGAGGGGGACTGCCCTCTGAGTTCAGGCCGAATTTGGTGCATTTCCCGAGTCGGGAAGTGGTCTCTGTCACAACGGGGGCAAGTGTCTGAAGAGGTAAAGTGAGTAACCAGCACAGCTTAGGAAGGGTTCCAAAGTTCTCAACAATGTGAATTCGGTTACCAGGAAAGCTTAGGAAAGTTGCCTGACTGTCCCAAACGAATGAACTGCAAAACTTAGGGAACATGCCCGAAGATGCTTAAAAGTGTGAAATCAGTAAGCAGGAAAGCATAGGAAAGTGCCTGAAAGTGCTAAATGAGTAACATGAAAAACGTAGAAAAATGCCCGAAAATGTTTAAAAGTGTGAACTCAGTAACCAGCAAAACTTAGTAAAACGTTGGAAAAGCAGAAATGAGAAACCAGAAAAACTTAGAAAAATGTTTGAAAATGAGAAATGAGTAACCAAGAAAACTTAGAAAAATGCCCAAAAAGAAGAAATCAGTAACCTGAAAAACTTAGAAAAATGTTGAAAATGAGAAATGATAACCAAGAAAACTTAGAAAAAAGCCCAAAAAGAAGAAATCAGTAACCAAAAAACTTAGAAAAATGTTTAAAATGAGAAATGAGTAACCAGAAAAACTTAGAAAAATTTTTGAAAATGAGAAATGAGTAACCAAGAAAACTTAGAAAATGCCCAAAAAGAAGAAATCAGTAACCAGAAAACTTAGAAAAATTTTTGAAAATGAGAAATGAGTAACCAAGAAAACTTAGAAAAATGCCCAAAAAGAAGAAATCATTAACCAGAAAAACTTAGAAAAATGTTTGAAAATGAGAAATGAGTAACCAGAAAACTTAGAAAAATGTTTGAAAATGAGAAATGAGTAACCAAGAAAACTTAGAAAAATGCCCAAAAAGAAGAAATCAGTAACCAGAAAAACTTAGAAAAATGTTTGAAAATGAGAAATGAGTAACCAAGAAAACTTAGAAAAATGCCCAAAAAGAAGAAATCAGTAACCAGAAAAACTTAGAAAAATGTTTGAAAATGAGAAATGAGTAACCAGAAAAACTTAGAAAAATTTTGAAAATGAGAAATGAGTAACCAAGAAAACTTAGAAAAATGCCCAAAAAGAAGAAATCAGTAACCAGAAAAACTTAGAAAAATGTTTGAAAATGAGAAATGAGTAACCAAGAAAACTTAGAAAAATGCCCAAAAAGAAGAAATCAGTAACCAGAAAAACTTAGAAAAATGTTTGAAAATGAGAAATGAGTAACCAGAACAACTTAGAAAAATGTTTGAAAATGAGAAATGAGTAACCAAGAAAACTTAGAAAAATGCCCAAAAAGAAGAAATCAGTAACCAGAAAAACTTAGAAAAATGTTTGAAAATGAGAAATGTGTAACCAAGAAAACTTAGAAAAATGCCCAAAAAGAAGAAATCAGTAACCAGAAAAACTTAGAAAAATGTTTGAAAATGAGAAATGAGTAACCAGAAAAACTTAGAAAATGTTTGAAAATGAGAAATGAGTAACCAAGAAAACTTAGAAAAATGCCCAAAAAGAAGAAATCAGTAACCAGAAAAACTTAGAAAAATGTTTGAAAATGAGAAATGAGTAACCAAGAAAACTTAGAAAAATGCCCGAAAAGAAGAAATCAGTAACCAGAAAAACTTAGAAAAATTTTCGGCCAAGTGTGAAAAATATTCTAAGTGTCAGCGGAGGAAAATGCCGAAGCATCGGGAAAGATTCAAAAACTCATGCCGAACATGAGTTCCGAAGTGCCGGAGGAACTGGGCGAATTGAGCCCGGCGGTTGGCCAGATGTCGTTTTGAGTCTGCAGCCCGAAAACTTTAACTTTGTCTGCCGCGGAAGTCTGGACCGGGAAAAATCCAAACGGTTTTGCCGGGTTCGAGTTCCAGAGCGAAGCAGTCGAATTTGAAATTCAGACCCATTCAGTGCCACTTGACATTGTGACACAGTGAGGTTGGCGGGGTACCCGGAGATTTCTGGGAACACGATTTTTAGAACAAAATGGCGGCGCGGGACCACTTTGAAAGGCATCCGAAAAAACGGTTCCGCGGGCAGAGCACTTGAATGACAGGCCTGTGTGCATGCCCAAGAGCTCTCGGAAGTCTAATTTTTGACACTTTGTCAAATTTTCGACAGACTTACCCAACTCTTGCTGCCTGTTCTAAGAATCAGTCAGAGGCCTGTGCGGCGGTCTCTTGACACTTTGGAGGGCGGGCAAACCCCACGTTGACTCCGGCCGTCCCTCCAAAAGGCACTTGCTATTGGGGGAAAGGATTGCAAGTAGCCTGGTTCCCGTGGGAGCGGCCAGGAAGGGTGCAGGCTGGCCCTTGCCTGAGCATTCCCAAAACCCTCTTCCGCTGAGAGCAGACCTCGCACGCCGCACTACCGGCTCTGGGAGTGGTTGGCCGCTATTGTACATAGTCCGGTCCTTCCTCTGCCACCCGGCAAGTGCGATGGCTCTGCCGCCCTGCGGTGCTCGTCACCCAGGTTTGGGGAACACGATACTTAGAACATGTTGGCGGCTCGGGACCTGCAGGCGAAAGGGGCCCCGTGGTGCTGAGCACATCGACCTCGGGTCTCAGTGCAAGCCGGAGAGTTCGCGGAAGTCTTAAAAGATTTTGACATCTGCTCAAATCTTTGACAGGCTTGCCTGACTCTTTCCGTCCGTTCTAAGAATCAGTCGGAGGCCGGGGCGGGGACGGTCTCTTGACACACGGAGGGTTGGCTTCCCTCCTCAGGCGTTTGTGTCGAAAATGAAGGCGAGAGATGCAAGCGTCCTGGTTCCCCTGGGTGCTGCCAGCAAGGGTGCAGGCTGACCCTTGCCTGAGCACTCCCAAAAGCCTCTTAAGCTGAGAGCAGGCGCCGCACTACCGGCTCTGGGAGTCGTTGGCCGCTATTGTACATAGTCCGGTCCTTCCTCTGCCACCCGGCAAGTGCGATGGCTCTGCCTCCCTGCGGTGCTCGTCACCCAGGTTTGGGGAACACGATACTTAGAACATGTTGGCGGCTCGGGACCTGCAGGCGAAGGGGGCCCCGTGGTGCTGAGCACATCGACCTCGCGTCTCAGTGCAAGCCGGAGAGTTCGCGGAAGTCTTAACAGGCTTGCCTGACTCTTTCCGTCCGTTCTAAGAATCAGTCGGAGGCCGGGGCGGGGACGGTCTCTTGACACACGGAGGGTTGGCTTCCCTCCTCAGGCGTTTGTGTCGAAAATGAAGGCGAGAGATGCAAGCGTCCTGGTTCCCCTGGGTGCTGCCAGCAAGGGTGCAGGCTGACCCTTGCCTGAGCACTCCCAAAAGCCTCTTAGGCTGAGAGCAGGCGCCGCACTACCGGCTCTGGGAGTCGTTGGCCGCTATTGTACATAGTCCGGTCCTTCCTCTGCCACCCGGCAAGTGCGATGGCTCTGCCTCCCTGCGGTGCCCGTCACCCAGGTTTGGAGAACACGATACTTAGAACATGTTGGCGGCTCGGGACCTGCAGGCGAAAGGGGCCCCGTGGTGCTGAGCACATCGACCTCGCGTCTCAGTGCAAGCCGGAGAGTTCGCGGAAGTCTTAACAGGCTTGCCTGACTCTTTCCGTCCGTTCTAAGAATCAGTCGGAGGCCGGGGCGGGGACGGTCTCTTGACACACGGAGGGTTGGCTTCCCTCCTCAGGCGTTTGTGTCGAAAATGAAGGCGAGAGATGCAAGCGTCCTGGTTCCCCTGGGTGCTGCCAGCAAGGGTGCAGGCTGACCCTTGCCTGAGCACTCCCAGAAGCCTCTTAGGCTGAGAGCAGACGCCGCACTACCGGCTCTGGGAGTCGTTGGCCGCTATTGTACATAGTCCGGTCCTTCCTCTGCCACCCGGCAAGTGCGATGGCTCTGCCTCCCTGCGGTGCCCGTCACCCAGGTTTGGAGAACACGATACTAAGAACATGTTGGCGGCTCGGGACCTGCAGGCGAAAGGGGCCCCGTGGTGCTTAGCACATCGACCTCGCGTCTCAGTGCAAGCCGGAGAGTTCGCGGAAGTCTAAAGCTTTTGACATTCGCTCAAAGCTTTGACAGGCTTGCCCGACTCTTTCCGTCCGTTCTAAGAATCAGTCAGAGGCCGGTGGGGAGGTCTCTTGACGCAAGGGGAGGGGTGGCGTCCCTCCTCAGGCGCTTGTGTCGAAAATGAAGGCGAGAGATGCAAGCGTCCTGGTTCCCCTGGGTGCTGCCAGCAAGGGTGCAGGCTGACCCTTGCCTGAGCACTCCCAGAAGCCTCTTAGGCTGAGAGCAGACGCCGCACTACCGGCTCTGGGAGTCGTTGGCCGCTATTGTACATAGTCCGGTCCTTCCTCTGCCACCCGGCAAGTGCGATGGCTCTGCCTCCCTGCGGTGCCCGTCACCCAGGATTGGAGAACACGATACGAAGAACATGTTGGCGGCTCGGGACCTGCAGGCGAAAGGGGCCCCGTGGTGCTTAGCACATCGACCTCGCGTCTCAGTGCAAGCCGGAGAGTTCGCGGAAGTCTAAAGCTTTTGACATTCGCTCAAAGCTTTGACAGGCTTGCCCGACTCTTTCCGTCCGTTCTAAGAATCAGTCAGAGGCCGGTGGGTGGTCTCTTGACGCAAAGGGGAGGGGTGGCGTCCCTCCTCAGGCGCTTGTGTCGAAAAATGAAGGCGAGAGACGCGAGCGGCCTGGTTGCTTTGGGTGCTGCCAGGAAGGATGTGGTCTGACCCTTGCCTGAGCACATCCAAAAGCATGTGATGTTGAGAGCAGACCTCGAGCCCCGCACAACCGGCTCTGGGAGTCGTTGGCCGCTATTGTACATAGTCCGGTCCTTCCTCTGCCACCCGGCAAGTGCGATGGCTCTGTCGCCCTGTGGTGCCCGTCACCCAGGTTTGGGGAACACGATACTAAGAACATGTTGGCGGCTCGGGACCTGCAGGCGAAAGGGGCCCCGTGGTGCTGAGCACATCGACCTCGGGTCTCAGTGCAAGCCAGAGAGTTCGCGGAAGTCTAAAGCTTTTGACATACGCTCAAATCTTTGACAGGCT
>NW_026867456.1:1075595-1080595 GCF_020745735.1 Hemiscyllium ocellatum | reverse complement strand
CCTATTGAAGGGGGTGTTTCTGAATTTGGGCCCTTTTTGAGTGGCATTGCCGGATGGGTTTTGTGTTGAAGGCTTCCAAATCGGGTAGCTCAGCCGGATTTGACCCGGCGGTTCTACCGACTGTCACGCCTTCGAGGGGGGACTGTTGTCTAAGTTCAGGCCGAATTTGGTGAATTTCCTAAGTCGGGAAGTGGTCCCAACGGGTTTGGGAGTGAACCTAACTGCTCATACCAACTTTGAGGCTTTGGGGCCGGTAGCACAGTCGGATTTGACCCGGCGGTTCTGCCGAATGCCTGGCCTTCGAGGGGGGCCTGCCCTCTGAGTTCAGGCCGAATTTGGTGATTTTCCTAAGTCGGGAAGTGGTCCAAACGGGGATGGGAGTGAACCTGACAGCTCATACCGACTTTGGGGCTTCCAAGCCGGGTAGCTCAACCGGATTTGATCCGGCGGTTCTAGCGACTGCCACGGCTTCGAGGGGGACTGTTGTCTAAGTTCAGGCCGAATTTGGTGAATTTCCCGAGTCGGGAAGTGGTCCAAACGGGGATGGGAGTGAACCTGACAGCTCTTACCGACATTGAGGCTTCGGGGCGGGTAGCTCAGTCGGATTTGACCCGGCGATTCTGCCGACTTCCACGCCTTCGAGCGGGGACTCTCCTCTAAGTTCAGGCCGAATTTGGTGAATTTCCTAAGTCGGGAAGTGGTCCAAACGGGGATGGGAGTGAACCTAACTGCTCATACCAACTTTGAGGCTTTGGGGCCGGGTAGCACAGTCGGATTTGACCCGGCGGTTCTGCCGAATGCCTGGCCTTCGAGGGGGGCCTGCCCTCTGAGTTCAGGCCGAATTTGGTGATTTTCCTAAGTCGGGAAGTGGTCCAAACGGGGATGGGAGTGAACCTGACAGCTCATACCGACTTTGGGGCTTCCAAGCCGGTAGCTCAACCGGATTTGATCCGGCGGGTCTAGCGACTGCCACGGCTTCGAGGGGGGACTGTTGTCTAAGTTCAGGCCGAATTTGGTGAATTTCCCGAGTCGGGAAGTGGTCCAAACGGGGATGGGAGTGAACCTGACAGCTCTTACCGACATTGAGGCTTCGGGGCCGGGTAGCTCAGTCGGATTTGACCCGGCGATTCTGCCGACTTCCACGCCTTCGAGCGGGGACTCTCCTCTAAGTTCAGGCCGAATTTGGTGAATTTCCTAAGTCGGGAAGTGGTCCAAACGGGGATGGGAGTGAACCTGACAGCTCTTACCGACTTTGGGGCTTCCAAGCCGGGTAGCTCAACCGGATTTGATCCGGCGGTTCTAGCGACTGTCACGCCTTCGAGGGGGGACTGTTGTATAAGTTCAGGCCGAATTTGGTGAATTTCCCGAGTCGGGAAGTGGTCCAAACGGGGATGGGAGTGAACCTGACAGCTCTTACCGACTTTGGGGCTTCCAAGCCGGTAGCTCAACCGGATTTGATCCGGCGGTTCTGCCGACTGTCACGCCTTCGAGGGGGGACTGTTGTATAAGTTCAGGCCGAATTTGGTGAATTTCCCGAGTCGGGAAGTGGTCCAAACGGGGATGGGAGAGAACCTGACAGCTCTTACCGACTTTGAGGCTTCGGGGCCGGGTAGCTCAGCCGGATTTGATCCGGCGGTTCTGCCGACTGTCACGCCTTCGAGGGGGGACTGTCCTCTGAGTTCAGGCCGAATTTGGTGAATTTCCCGAGTCGGGAAGTGGTCCAAACGGGGATGGGAGTGAACCTGACAGCTCATACCGACTTTGAGGCTTCCAAGCCGGGTAGCTCAGCCGGATTTGACCCGGCGATTCTGCCGACTTCCACGCCTTCGAGGGGGGACTGCCCTCTGAGTTCAGGCCGAATTTGGTGCATTTCCCGAGTCGGGAAGTGGTCTCTGTCACAACGGGGGCAAGTGTCTGAAGAGGTAAAGTGAGTAACCAGCACAGCTTAGGGAAGGGTTCCAAAGTTCTCAACAATGTGAATTCGGTTACCAGGAAAGCTTAGGAAAGTTGCCTGACTGTCCCAAACGAATGAACTGCAAAACTTAGGGAACATGCCCGAAGATGCTTAAAAGTGTGAAATCAGTAAGCAGGAAAGCATAGGAAAGTGCCTGAAAGTGCTAAATGAGTAACATGAAAAACGTAGAAAAATGCCCGAAAATGTTTAAAAGTGTGAACTCAGTAACCAGCAAAACTTAGTAAAACGTTGGAAAAGCAGAAATGAGTAACCAGAAAAACTTAGAAAAATGTTTGAAAATGAGAAATGAGTAACCAAGAAAACTTAGAAAAATGCCCAAAAAGAAGAAATCAGTAACCAGAAAAACTTAGAAAAATGTTTGAAAATGAGAAATGAGTAACCAAGAAAACTTAGAAAAATGCCCAAAAAGAAGAAATCAGTAACCAGAAAAACTTAGAAAAATGTTTGAAAATGAGAAATGAGTAACCAGAAAAACTTAGAAAAATGTTTGAAAATGAGAAATGAGTAACCAAGAAAACTTAGAAAAATGCCCAAAAAGAAGAAATCAGTAACCAGAAAAACTTAGAAAAATGTTTGAAAATGAGAAATGAGTAACCAAGAAAACTTAGAAAAATGCCCAAAAAGAAGAAATCAGTAACCAGAAAAACTTAGAAAAATGTTTGAAAATGAGAAATGAGTAACCAGAACAACTTAGAAAAATGTTTGAAAATGAGAAATGAGTAACCAAGAAAACTTAGAAAAATGCCCAAAAAGAAGAAATCAGTAACCAGAAAAACTTAGAAAAATGTTTGAAAATGAGAAATGAGTAACCAAGAAAACTTAGAAAAATGCCCAAAAGAAGAAATCAGTAACCAGAAAAACTTAGAAAAATGTTTGAAAATGAGAAATGAGTAACCAGAAAAACTTAGAAAAATGTTTGAAAATGAGAAATGAGTAACCAAGAAAACTTAGAAAAATGCCCAAAAAGAAGAAATCAGTAACCAGAAAAACTTAGAAAAATGTTTGAAAATGAGAAATGAGTAACCAAGAAAACTTAGAAAAATGCCCGAAAAGAAGAAATCAGTAACCAGAAAAACTTAGAAAAATTTTCGGCCAAGTGTGAAAAATATTCTAAGTGTCAGCGGAGGAAAATGCCGAAGCATCGGGAAAGATTCAAAAACTCATGCCGAACATGAGTTCCGAAGTGCCGGAGGAACTGGGCGAATTGAGCCCGGCGGTTGGCCAGATGTCGTTTTGAGTCTGCAGCCCGAAAACTTTAACTTTGTCTGCCGCGGAAGTCTGGACCGGGAAAAATCCAAACGGTTTTGCCGGGTTCGAGTTCCAGAGCGAAGCAGTCGAATTTGAAATTCAGACCCATTCAGTGCCACTTGACATTGTGACACAGTGAGGTTGGCGGGGTACCCGGAGATTTCTGGGAACACGATTTTTAGAACAAAATGGCGGCGCGGGACCACTTTGAAAGGCATCCGAAAAACGGTTCCGCGGGCAGAGCACTTGAATGACAGGCCTGTGTGCATGCCCAAGAGCTCTCGGAAGTCTAATTTTTGACACTTTGTCAAATTTTCGACAGACTTACCCAACTCTTGCTGCCTGTTCTAAGAATCAGTCAGAGGCCTGTGCGGCGGTCTCTTGACACTTTGGAGGGCGGGCAAACCCCACGTTGACTCCGGCCGTCCCTCCAAAAGGCACTTGCTATTGGGGGAAAGGATTGCAAGTAGCCTGGTTCCCGTGGGAGCGGCCAGGAAGGGTGCAGGCTGGCCCTTGCCTGAGCATTCCCAAAACCCTCTTCCGCTGAGAGCAGACCTCGCACGCCGCACTACCGGCTCTGGGAGTGGTTGGCCGCTATTGTACATAGTCCGGTCCTTCCTCTGCCACCCGGCAAGTGCGATGGCTCTGCCGCCCTGCGGTGCTCGTCACCCAGGTTTGGGGAACACGATACTTAGAACATGTTGGCGGCTCGGGACCTGCAGGCGAAAGGGGCCCCGTGGTGCTGAGCACATCGACCTCGGGTCTCAGTGCAAGCCGGAGAGTTCGCGGAAGTCTTAAAAGATTTTGACATCTGCTCAAATCTTTGACAGGCTTGCCTGACTCTTTCCGTCCGTTCTAAGAATCAGTCGGAGGCCGGGGCGGGGACGGTCTCTTGACACACGGAGGGTTGGCTTCCCTCCTCAGGCGTTTGTGTCGAAAATGAAGGCGAGAGATGCAAGCGTCCTGGTTCCCCTGGGTGCTGCCAGCAAGGGTGCAGGCTGACCCTTGCCTGAGCACTCCCAAAAGCCTCTTAAGCTGAGAGCAGGCGCCGCACTACCGGCTCTGGGAGTCGTTGGCCGCTATTGTACATAGTCCGGTCCTTCCTCTGCCACCCGGCAAGTGCGATGGCTCTGCCTCCCTGCGGTGCGCGTCACCCAGGTTTGGGGAACACGATACTTAGAACATGTTGGCGGCTCGGGACCTGCAGGCGAAGGGGGCCCCGTGGTGCTGAGCACATCGACCTCGCGTCTCAGTGCAAGCCGGAGAGTTCGCGGAAGTCTTAACAGGCTTGCCTGACTCTTTCCGTCCGTTCTAAGAATCAGTCGGAGGCCGGGGCGGGGACGGTCTCTTGACACACGGAGGGTTGGCTTCCCTCCTCAGGCGTTTGTGTCGAAAATGAAGGCGAGAGATGCAAGCGTCCTGGTTCCCCTGGGTGCTGCCAGCAAGGGTGCAGGCTGACCCTTGCCTGAGCACTCCCAAAAGCCTCTTAGGCTGAGAGCAGGCGCCGCACTACCGGCTCTGGGAGTCGTTGGCCGCTATTGTACATAGTCCGGTCCTTCCTCTGCCACCCGGCAAGTGCGATGGCTCTGCCTCCCTGCGGTGCCCGTCACCCAGGTTTGGAGAACACGATACTTAGAACATGTTGGCGGCTCGGGACCTGCAGGCGAAAGGGGCCCCGTGGTGCTGAGCACATCGACCTCGCGTCTCAGTGCAAGCCGGAGAGTTCGCGGAAGTCTTAACAGGCTTGCCTGACTCTTTCCGTCCGTTCTAAGAATCA
>NW_026867456.1:1055595-1063095 GCF_020745735.1 Hemiscyllium ocellatum | reverse complement strand
TCAGTAACCACTGACACTTAGAATATTTTTGAAGCAGTACAAATCAGTAACCGCTGACACTTAGAATATTTTTGAAGCAGTACAAATCAGTAACCAGCGACACTTAGAATATTTTTGGAGCAGTACAAATCAGTAACCACTGACACTTAGAATATTTTTGAAGCAGTACAAATCAGTAACCAGCGACACTTAGAATATTTTTGAAGCAGTACAAATCAGTAACCACTGACACTTAGAATATTTTTGAAGCAGTACAAATCAGTAACCGCTGACACTTAGAATATTTTTGAAGCAGTACAACATCAGTAACCAGCGACACTTAGAATATTTTTGGAGCAGTACAAATCAGTAACCAGCCCCACTTAGAATATTTTTGAGTCAGTACAAATCAGTAACCAGCGACACTTAGAATATTTTTGAAGCAGTACAAATCAGTAACCACTGACACTTAGAATATTTTTGAAGCAGTACAAATCAGTAACCAGCGACACTTAGAATATTTTTGAAGCAGTACAAATCAGTAACCAGCGACACTTAGAATATTTTTGGAGCAGTACAAATCAGTAACCAGCGACACTTAGAATATTTTTGAAGCAGTACAAATCAGTAACCAGCGACACTTAGAATATTTTTGGAGCAGTACAAATCAGTAACCAGCGACACTTAGAATATTTTTGAAGCAGTACAAATCAGTAACCACTGACACTTAGAATATTTTTGAAGCAGTACAAATCAGTAACCAGCGACACTTAGAATATTTTTGAAGCAGTACAAATCAGTAACCACTGACACTTAGAATATTTTTGAAGCAGTACAAATCAGTAACCAGCGACACTTAGAATATTTTTGGAGCAGTACAAATCAGTAACCACTGACACTTAGAATATTTTTGAAGCAGTACAAATCAGTAACCACTGACACTTAGAATATTTTTGAAGCAGTACACAACAGTAACCAGCGACACTTAGAATATTTTTGAAGCAGTACAAATCAGTAACCACTGACACTTAGAATATTTTTGAAGCAGTACAAATCAGTAACCGCTGACACTTAGAATATTTTTGAAGCAGTACAAATCAGTAACCAGCGACACTTAGAATATTTTTGGAGCAGTACAAATCAGTAACCACTGACACTTAGAATATTTTTGAAGCAGTACAAATCAGTAACCACTGACACTTAGAATATTTTTGGAGCAGTACAAATCAGTAACCACTGACACTTAGAATATTTTTGAAGCAGTACAAATCAGTAACCAGCGACACTTAGAATATTTTTGAAGCAGTACAAATCAGTAACCAAGTGCATTTTTGAATTGGTTACTGATTTCTCCGTTGAAGTTGGGGCTGCGGTTGGCTTCAGTTAGTGGTGGGGGCTTAATTTTCGCCGAGGGGAGCGTGTCCCGGTAGTGTCTCCGAGGAAGTGGTACCTATTGAAGGGGGTGTTTCTGAATTTGGGCCCTTTTTGAGTGGCATTGCCGGATGGGTTTTGTGTTGAAGGCTTCCAAATCGGGTAGCTCAGCCGGATTTGACCCGGCGGTTCTACCGACTGTCACGCCTTCGAGGGGGGACTGTTGTCTAAGTTCAGGCCGAATTTGGTGAATTTCCTAAGTCGGGAAGTGGTCCCAACGGGTTTGGGAGTGAACCTAACTGCTCATACCAACTTTGAGGCTTTGGGCCGGGTAGCACAGTCGGATTTGACCCGGCGGTTCTGCCGAATGCCTGGCCTTCGAGGGGGGCCTGCCCTCTGAGTTCAGGCCGAATTTGGTGATTTTCCTAAGTCGGGAAGTGGTCCAAACGGGGATGGGAGTGAACCTGACAGCTCATACCGACTTTGGGGCTTCCAAGCCGGGTAGCTCAACCGGATTTGATCCGGCGGTTCTAGCGACTGCCACGGCTTCGAGGGGGGACTGTTGTCTAAGTTCAGGCCGAATTTGGTGAATTTCCCGAGTCGGGAAGTGGTCCAAACGGGGATGGGAGTGAACCTGACAGCTCTTACCGACATTGAGGCTTCGGGGCCGGGTAGCTCAGTCGGATTTGACCCGGCGATTCTGCCGACTTCCACGCCTTCGAGCGGGGACTCTCCTCTAAGTTCAGGCCGAATTTGGTGAATTTCCTAAGTCGGGAAGTGGTCCAAACGGGGATGGGAGTGAACCTAACTGCTCATACCAACTTTGAGGCTTTGGGGCCGGGTAGCACAGTCGGATTTGACCCGGCGGTTCTGCCGAATGCCTGGCCTTCGAGGGGGGCCTGCCCTCTGAGTTCAGGCCGAATTTGGTGATTTTCCTAAGTCGGGAAGTGGTCCAAACGGGGATGGGAGTGAACCTGACAGCTCATACCGACTTTGGGGCTTCCAAGCCGGGTAGCTCAACCGGATTTGATCCGGCGGTTCTAGCGACTGCCACGGCTTCGAGGGGGGACTGTTGTCTAAGTTCAGGCCGAATTTGGTGAATTTCCCGAGTCGGGAAGTGGTCCAAACGGGGATGGGAGTGAACCTGACAGCTCTTACCGACATTGAGGCTTCGGGGCCGGGTAGCTCAGTCGGATTTGACCCGGCGATTCTGCCGACTGCCACGCCTTCGAGCGGGGACTCTCCTCTAAGTTCAGGCCGAATTTGGTGAATTTCCTAAGTCGGGAAGTGGTCCAAACGGGGATGGGAGTGAACCTGACAGCTCTTACCGACTTTGGGGCTTCCAAGCCGGGTAGCTCAACCGGATTTGATCCGGCGGTTCTAGCGACTGTCACGCCTTCGAGGGGGGACTGTTGTATAAGTTCAGGCCGAATTTGGTGAATTTCCCGAGTCGGGAAGTGGTCCAAACGGGGATGGGAGTGAACCTGACAGCTCTTACCGACTTTGGGGCTTCCAAGCCGGGTAGCTCAACCGGATTTGATCCGGCGGTTCTGCCGACTGTCACGCCTTCGAGGGGGGACTGTTGTATAAGTTCAGGCCGAATTTGGTGAATTTCCCGAGTCGGGAAGTGGTCCAAACGGGGATGGGAGAGAACCTGACAGCTCTTACCGACTTTGAGGCTTCGGGGCCGGGTAGCTCAGCCGGATTTGATCCGGCGGTTCTGCCGACTGTCACGCCTTCGAGGGGGGACTGTCCTCTGAGTTCAGGCCGAATTTGGTGAATTTCCCGAGTCGGGAAGTGGTCCAAACGGGGATGGGAGTGAACCTGACAGCTCATACCGACTTTGAGGCTTCCAAGCCGGGTAGCTCAGCCGGATTTGACCCGGCGATTCTGCCGACTTCCACGCCTTCGAGGGGGGACTGCCCTCTGAGTTCAGGCCGAATTTGGTGCATTTCCCGAGTCGGGAAGTGGTCTCTGTCACAACGGGGGCAAGTGTCTGAAGAGGTAAAGTGAGTAACCAGCACAGCTTAGGGAAGGGTTCCAAAGTTCTCAACAATGTGAATTCGGTTACCAGGAAAGCTTAGGAAAGTTGCCTGACTGTCCCAAACGAATGAACTGCAAAACTTAGGGAACATGCCCGAAGATGCTTAAAAGTGTGAAATCAGTAAGCAGGAAAGCATAGGAAAGTGCCTGAAAGTGCTAAATGAGTAACATGAAAAACGTAGAAAAATGCCCGAAAATGTTTAAAAGTGTGAACTCAGTAACCAGCAAAACTTAGTAAAACGTTGGAAAAGCAGAAATGAGTAACCAGAAAAACTTAGAAAAATGTTTGAAAATGAGAAATGAGTAACCAAGAAAACTTAGAAAAATGCCCAAAAAGAAGAAATCAGTAACCAGAAAAACTTAGAAAAATGTTTGAAAATGAGAAATGAGTAACCAAGAAAACTTAGAAAAATGCCCAAAAAGAAGAAATCAGTAACCAGAAAAACTTAGAAAAATGTTTGAAAATGAGAAATGAGTAACCAGAAAAACTTAGAAAAATGTTTGAAAATGAGAAATGAGTAACCAAGAAAACTTAGAAAAATGCCCAAAAAGAAGAAATCAGTAACCAGAAAAACTTAGAAAAATGTTTGAAAATGAGAAATGAGTAACCAAGAAAACTTAGAAAAATGCCCAAAAAGAAGAAATCAGTAACCAGAAAAACTTAGAAAAATGTTTGAAAATGAGAAATGAGTAACCAGAACAACTTAGAAAAATGTTTGAAAATGAGAAATGAGTAACCAAGAAAACTTAGAAAAATGCCCAAAAAGAAGAAATCAGTAACCAGAAAAACTTAGAAAAATGTTTGAAAATGAGAAATGAGTAACCAAGAAAACTTAGAAAAATGCCCAAAAAGAAGAAATCAGTAACCAGAAAAACTTAGAAAAATGTTTGAAAATGAGAAATGAGTAACCAGAAAAACTTAGAAAAATGTTTGAAAATGAGAAATGAGTAACCAAGAAAACTTAGAAAAATGCCCAAAAAGAAGAAATCAGTAACCAGAAAAACTTAGAAAAATGTTTGAAAATGAGAAATGAGTAACCAAGAAAACTTAGAAAAATGCCCGAAAAGAAGAAATCAGTAACCAGAAAAACTTAGAAAAATTTTCGGCCAAGTGTGAAAAATATTCTAAGTGTCAGCGGAGGAAAATGCCGAAGCATCGGGAAAGATTCAAAAACTCATGCCGAACATGAGTTCCGAAGTGCCGGAGGAACTGGGCGAATTGAGCCCGGCGGTTGGCCAGATGTCGTTTTGAGTCTGCAGCCCGAAAACTTTAACTTTGTCTGCCGCGGAAGTCTGGACCGGGAAAAATCCAAACGGTTTTGCCGGTTCGAGTTCCAGAGCGAAGCAGTCGAATTTGAAATTCAGACCCATTCAGTGCCACTTGACATTGTGACACAGTGAGGTTGGCGGGGTACCCGGAGATTTCTGGGAACACGATTTTTAGAACAAAATGGCGGCGCGGGACCACTTTGAAAGGCATCCGAAAAACGGTTCCGCGGGCAGAGCACTTGAATGACAGGCCTGTGTGCATGCCCAAGAGCTCTCGGAAGTCTAATTTTTGACACTTTGTCAAATTTTCGACAGACTTACCCAACTCTTGCTGCCTGTTCTAAGAATCAGTCAGAGGCCTGTGCGGCGGTCTCTTGACACTTTGGAGGGCGGGCAAACCCCACGTTGACTCCGGCCGTCCCTCCAAAAGGCACTTGCTATTGGGGAAAGGATTGCAAGTAGCCTGGTTCCCGTGGGAGCGGCCAGGAAGGGTGCAGGCTGGCCCTTGCCTGAGCATTCCCAAAACCCTCTTCCGCTGAGAGCAGACCTCGCACGCCGCACTACCGGCTCTGGGAGTGGTTGGCCGCTATTGTACATAGTCCGGTCCTTCCTCTGCCACCCGGCAAGTGCGATGGCTCTGCCGCCCTGCGGTGCTCGTCACCCAGGTTTGGGGAACACGATACTTAGAACATGTTGGCGGCTCGGGACCTGCAGGCGAAAGGGGCCCCGTGGTGCTGAGCACATCGACCTCGGGTCTCAGTGCAAGCCGGAGAGTTCGCGGAAGTCTTAAAAGATTTTGACATCTGCTCAAATCTTTGACAGGCTTGCCTGACTCTTTCCGTCCGTTCTAAGAATCAGTCGGAGGCCGGGGCGGGGACGGTCTCTTGACACACGGAGGGTTGGCTTCCCTCCTCAGGCGTTTGTGTCGAAAATGAAGGCGAGAGATGCAAGCGTCCTGGTTCCCCTGGGTGCTGCCAGCAAGGGTGCAGGCTGACCCTTGCCTGAGCACTCCCAAAAGCCTCTTAAGCTGAGAGCAGGCGCCGCACTACCGGCTCTGGGAGTCGTTGGCCGCTATTGTACATAGTCCGGTCCGTCCTCTGCCACCCGGCAAGTGCGATGGCTCTGCCTCCCTGCGGTGCTCGTCACCCAGGTTTGGGGAACACGATACTTAGAACATGTTGGCGGCTCGGGACCTGCAGGCGAAGGGGGCCCCGTGGTGCTGAGCACATCGACCTCGCGTCTCAGTGCAAGCCGGAGAGTTCGCGGAAGTCTTAACAGGCTTGCCTGACTCTTTCCGTCCGTTCTAAGAATCAGTCGGAGGCCGGGGCGGGGACGGTCTCTTGACACACGGAGGGTTGGCTTCCCTCCTCAGGCGTTTGTGTCGAAAATGAAGGCGAGAGATGCAAGCGTCCTGGTTCCCCTGGGTGCTGCCAGCAAGGGTGCAGGCTGACCCTTGCCTGAGCACTCCCAAAAGCCTCTTAGGCTGAGAGCAGGCGCCGCACTACCGGCTCTGGGAGTCGTTGGCCGCTATTGTACATAGTCCGGTCCTTCCTCTGCCACCCGGCAAGTGCGATGGCTCTGCCTCCCTGCGGTGCCCGTCACCCAGGTTTGGAGAACACGATACTTAGAACATGTTGGCGGCTCGGGACCTGCAGGCGAAAGGGGCCCCGTGGTGCTGAGCACATCGACCTCGCGTCTCAGTGCAAGCCGGAGAGTTCGCGGAAGTCTTAACAGGCTTGCCTGACTCTTTCCGTCCGTTCTAAGAATCAGTCGGAGGCCGGGGCGGGGACGGTCTCTTGACACACGGAGGGTTGGCTTCCCTCCTCAGGCGTTTGTGTCGAAAATGAAGGCGAGAGATGCAAGCGTCCTGGTTCCCCTGGGTGCTGCCAGCAAGGGTGCAGGCTGACCCTTGCCTGAGCACTCCCAGAAGCCTCTTAGGCTGAGAGCAGACGCCGCACTACCGGCTCTGGGAGTCGTTGGCCGCTATTGTACATAGTCCGGTCCTTCCTCTGCCACCCGGCAAGTGCGATGGCTCTGCCTCCCTGCGGTGCCCGTCACCCAGGTTTGGAGAACACGATACTAAGAACATGTTGGCGGCTCGGGACCTGCAGGCGAAAGGGGCCCCGTGGTGCTTAGCACATCGACCTCGCGTCTCAGTGCAAGCCGGAGAGTTCGCGGAAGTCTAAAGCTTTTGACATTCGCTCAAAGCTTTGACAGGCTTGCCCGACTCTTTCCGTCCGTTCTAAGAATCAGTCAGAGGCCGGTGGGGAGGTCTCTTGACGCAAGGGGAGGGGTGGCGTCCCTCCTCAGGCGCTTGTGTCGAAAATGAAGGCGAGAGATGCAAGCGTCCTGGTTCCCCTGGGTGCTGCCAGCAAGGGTGCAGGCTGACCCTTGCCTGAGCACTCCCAGAAGCCTCTTAGGCTGAGAGCAGACGCCGCACTACCGGCTCTGGGAGTCGTTGGCCGCTATTGTACATAGTCCGGTCCTTCCTCTGCCACCCGGCAAGTGCGATGGCTCTGCCTCCCTGCGGTGCCCGTCACCCAGGATTGGAGAACACGATACGAAGAACATGTTGGCGGCTCGGGACCTGCAGGCGAAAGGGGCCCCGTGGTGCTTAGCACATCGACCTCGCGTCTCAGTGCAAGCCGGAGAGTTCGCGGAAGTCTAAAGCTTTTGACATTCGCTCAAAGCTTTGACAGGCTTGCCCGACTCTTTCCGTCCGTTCTAAGAATCAGTCAGAGGCCGGTGGGGTGGTCTCTTGACGCAAAGGGGAGGGGTGGCGTCCCTCCTCAGGCGCTTGTGTCGAAAAATGAAGGCGAGAGACGCGAGCGGCCTGGT
>NW_026867456.1:1035595-1043095 GCF_020745735.1 Hemiscyllium ocellatum | reverse complement strand
TAACCAGCGACACTTAGAATATTTTTGGAGCAGTACAAATCAGTAACCACTGACACTTAGAATATTTTTGAAGCAGTACAAATCAGTAACCACTGACACTTAGAATATTTTTGGAGCAGTACAAATCAGTAACCACTGACACTTAGAATATTTTTGAAGCAGTACAAATCAGTAACCAGCGACACTTAGAATCTTTTTGAAGCAGTACAAATCAGTAACCAAGTGCATTTTTGAATTGGTTACTGATTTCTCCGTTGAAGTTGGGGCTGCGGTTGGCTTCAGTTAGTGGTGGGGGCTTAATTTTCGCCGAGGGGAGCGTGTCCCGGTAGTGTCTCCGAGGAAGTGGTACCTATTGAAGGGGGTGTTTCTGAATTTGGGCCCTTTTTGAGTGGCATTGCCGGATGGGTTTTGTGTTGAAGGCTTCCAAATCGGGTAGCTCAGCCGGATTTGACCCGGCGGTTCTACCGACTGTCACGCCTTCGAGGGGGGACTGTTGTCTAAGTTCAGGCCGAATTTGGTGAATTTCCTAAGTCGGGAAGTGGTCCCAACGGGTTTGGGAGTGAACCTAACTGCTCATACCAACTTTGAGGCTTTGGGGCCGGGTAGCACAGTCGGATTTGACCCGGCGGTTCTGCCGAATGCCTGGCCTTCGAGGGGGGCCTGCCCTCTGAGTTCAGGCCGAATTTGGTGATTTTCCTAAGTCGGGAAGTGGTCCAAACGGGGATGGGAGTGAACCTGACAGCTCATACCGACTTTGGGGCTTCCAAGCCGGGTAGCTCAACCGGATTTGATCCGGCGGTTCTAGCGACTGCCACGGCTTCGAGGGGGGACTGTTGTCTAAGTTCAGGCCGAATTTGGTGAATTTCCCGAGTCGGGAAGTGGTCCAAACGGGGATGGGAGTGAACCTGACAGCTCTTACCGACATTGAGGCTTCGGGGCCGGGTAGCTCAGTCGGATTTGACCCGGCGATTCTGCCGACTTCCACGCCTTCGAGCGGGGACTCTCCTCTAAGTTCAGGCCGAATTTGGTGAATTTCCTAAGTCGGGAAGTGGTCCAAACGGGGATGGGAGTGAACCTAACTGCTCATACCAACTTTGAGGCTTTGGGGCCGGGTAGCACAGTCGGATTTGACCCGGCGGTTCTGCCGAATGCCTGGCCTTCGAGGGGGGCCTGCCCTCTGAGTTCAGGCCGAATTTGGTGATTTTCCTAAGTCGGGAAGTGGTCCAAACGGGGATGGGAGTGAACCTGACAGCTCATACCGACTTTGGGGCTTCCAAGCCGGGTAGCTCAACCGGATTTGATCCGGCGGTTCTAGCGACTGCCACGGCTTCGAGGGGGGACTGTTGTCTAAGTTCAGGCCGAATTTGGTGAATTTCCCGAGTCGGGAAGTGGTCCAAACGGGGATGGGAGTGAACCTGACAGCTCTTACCGACATTGAGGCTTCGGGGCCGGGTAGCTCAGTCGGATTTGACCCGGCGATTCTGCCGACTTCCACGCCTTCGAGCGGGGACTCTCCTCTAAGTTCAGGCCGAATTTGGTGAATTTCCTAAGTCGGGAAGTGGTCCAAACGGGGATGGGAGTGAACCTGACAGCTCTTACCGACTTTGGGGCTTCCAAGCCGGGTAGCTCAACCGGATTTGATCCGGCGGTTCTAGCGACTGTCACGCCTTCGAGGGGGGACTGTTGTATAAGTTCAGGCCGAATTTGGTGAATTTCCCGAGTCGGGAAGTGGTCCAAACGGGGATGGGAGTGAACCTGACAGCTCTTACCGACTTTGGGGCTTCCAAGCCGGGTAGCTCAACCGGATTTGATCCGGCGGTTCTGCCGACTGTCACGCCTTCGAGGGGGGACTGTTGTATAAGTTCAGGCCGAATTTGGTGAATTTCCCGAGTCGGGAAGTGGTCCAAACGGGGATGGGAGAGAACCTGACAGCTCTTACCGACTTTGAGGCTTCGGGGCCGGGTAGCTCAGCCGGATTTGATCCGGCGGTTCTGCCGACTGTCACGCCTTCGAGGGGGGACTGTCCTCTGAGTTCAGGCCGAATTTGGTGAATTTCCCGAGTCGGGAAGTGGTCCAAACGGGGATGGGAGTGAACCTGACAGCTCATACCGACTTTGAGGCTTCCAAGCCGGGTAGCTCAGCCGGATTTGACCCGGCGATTCTGCCGACTTCCACGCCTTCGAGGGGGGACTGCCCTCTGAGTTCAGGCCGAATTTGGTGCATTTCCCGAGTCGGGAAGTGGTCTCTGTCACAACGGGGGCAAGTGTCTGAAGAGGTAAAGTGAGTAACCAGCACAGCTTAGGGAAGGGTTCCAAAGTTCTCAACAATGTGAATTCGGTTACCAGGAAAGCTTAGGAAAGTTGCCTGACTGTCCCAAACGAATGAACTGCAAAACTTAGGGAACATGACCGAAGATGCTTAAAAGTGTGAAATCAGTAAGCAGGAAAGCATAGGAAAGTGCCTGAAAGTGCTAAATGAGTAACATGAAAAACGTAGAAAAATGCCCGAAAATGTTTAAAAGTGTGAACTCAGTAACCAGCAAAACTTAGTAAAAACGTTGGAAAAGCAGAAATGGTAACCAGAAAAACTTAGAAAAATGTTTGAAATGAGAAATGAGTAACCAAGAAAACTTAGAAAAATCCCAAAAAGAAGAAATCAGTAACCAGAAAAACTTAGAAAAATGTTGAAAATGAGAAATGAGTAACCAAGAAAACTTAGAAAAATGCCCAAAAAGAAGAAATCAGTAACCAGAAAAACTTAGAAAAAGTTTGAAAATGAGAAATGAGTAACCAGAAAAACTTAGAAAAATGTTGGAAATGAGAAATGAGTAACCAAGAAAACGTAGAAAAATGCCCAAAAAGAAGAAATCAGTAACCAGAAAAACTTAGAAAAATTTTGAAAATGAGAAATGAGTACCAAGAAAACTTAGAAAAATGCCCAAAAAGAAGAAAATCAGTAACCAGAAAAACTTAGAAAAATGTTTGAAAATGAGAAATGAGTAACCAGAACAACTTAGAAAAATGTTTGAAAATGAGAAATGAGTAACCAAGAAACTTAGAAAAATGCCCAAAAAGAAGAAATCAGTAACCAGAAAAACTTAGAAAAATGTTTGAAAATGAGAAATGAGTAACCAAGAAAACTTAGAAAAATGCCCAAAAAAAGAAATCAGTAACCAGAAAAACTTAGAAAAATGTTTGAAAATGAGAAATGAGTAACCAAAAAACTTAGAAAAATGTTTGAAAATGAGAAATGAGTAACCAAGAAAACTTAGAAAAAGCCCAAAAAGAAGAAATCAGTAACCAAAAAACTTAGAAAAATGTTTGAAAATGAGAAATGAGTAACCAAGAAAACTTAGAAAAATGCCCAAAAAGAAGAAATCAGTAACCAAAAAAACTTAGAAAAATGTTTAAAATGAGAAATGAGTAACCAGAAAACTTAGAAAAATGTTTGAAAATGAGAAATGAGTAACCAGAAAACTTAGAAAAATGCCCAAAAAGAAGAAATCAGTAACCAAAAAACTTAGAAAAATGTTTGAAAATGAGAAATGAGTAACCAAGAAAACTTAGAAAAATGCCCAAAAAGAAGAAATCAGTAACCAGAAAAACTTAGAAAAATGTTTGAAAATGAGAAATGAGTAACCAGAAAAACTTAGAAAAATGTTTGAAAATGAGAAATGAGTAACCAAGAAAACTTAGAAAAATGCCCAAAAGAAGAAATCAGTAACCAGAAAAACTTAGAAAAATGTTTGAAAATGAGAAATGAGTAACCAAGAAAACTTAGAAAAATGCCCGAAAAGAAGAAATCAGTAACCAGAAAAACTTAGAAAAATTTTCGGCCAAGTGTGAAAAATATTCTAAGTGTCAGCGGAGGAAAATGCCGAAGCATCGGGAAAGATTCAAAAACTCATGCCGAACATGAGTTCCGAAGTGCCGGAGGAACTGGGCGAATTGAGCCCGGCGGTTGGCCAGATGTCGTTTTGAGTCTGCAGCCCGAAAACTTTAACTTTGTCTGCCGCGGAAGTCTGGACCGGGAAAAATCCAAACGGTTTTGCCGGGTTCGAGTTCCAGAGCGAAGCAGTCGAATTTGAAATTCAGACCCATTCAGTGCCACTTGACATTGTGACACAGTGAGGTTGGCGGGGTACCCGGAGATTTCTGGGAACACGATTTTTAGAACAAAATGGCGGCGCGGGACCACTTTGAAAGGCATCCGAAAAACGGTTCCGCGGGCAGAGCACTTGAATGACAGGCCTGTGTGCATGCCCAAGAGCTCTCGGAAGTCTAATTTTTGACACTTTGTCAAATTTTCGACAGACTTACCCAACTCTTGCTGCCTGTTCTAAGAATCAGTCAGAGGCCTGTGCGGCGGTCTCTTGACACTTTGGAGGGCGGGCAAACCCCACGTTGACTCCGGCCGTCCCTCCAAAAGGCACTTGCTATTGGGGGAAAGGATTGCAAGTAGCCTGGTTCCCGTGGGAGCGGCCAGGAAGGGTGCAGGCTGGCCCTTGCCTGAGCATTCCCAAAACCCTCTTCCGCTGAGAGCAGACCTCGCACGCCGCACTACCGGCTCTGGGAGTGGTTGGCCGCTATTGTACATAGTCCGGTCCTTCCTCTGCCACCCGGCAAGTGCGATGGCTCTGCCGCCCTGCGGTGCTCGTCACCCAGGTTTGGGGAACACGATACTTAGAACATGTTGGCGGCTCGGGACCTGCAGGCGAAAGGGGCCCCGTGGTGCTGAGCACATCGACCTCGGGTCTCAGTGCAAGCCGGAGAGTTCGCGGAAGTCTTAAAAGATTTTGACATCTGCTCAAATCTTTGACAGGCTTGCCTGACTCTTTCCGTCCGTTCTAAGAATCAGTCGGAGGCCGGGGCGGGGACGGTCTCTTGACACACGGAGGGTTGGCTTCCCTCCTCAGGCGTTTGTGTCGAAAATGAAGGCGAGAGATGCAAGCGTCCTGGTTCCCCTGGGTGCTGCCAGCAAGGGTGCAGGCTGACCCTTGCCTGAGCACTCCCAAAAGCCTCTTAAGCTGAGAGCAGGCGCCGCACTACCGGCTCTGGGAGTCGTTGGCCGCTATTGTACATAGTCCGGTCCTTCCTCTGCCACCCGGCAAGTGCGATGGCTCTGCCTCCCTGCGGTGCTCGTCACCCAGGTTTGGGGAACACGATACTTAGAACATGTTGGCGGCTCGGGACCTGCAGGCGAAGGGGGCCCCGTGGTGCTGAGCACATCGACCTCGCGTCTCAGTGCAAGCCGGAGAGTTCGCGGAAGTCTTAACAGGCTTGCCTGACTCTTTCCGTCCGTTCTAAGAATCAGTCGGAGGCCGGGGCGGGGACGGTCTCTTGACACACGGAGGGTTGGCTTCCCTCCTCAGGCGTTTGTGTCGAAAATGAAGGCGAGAGATGCAAGCGTCCTGGTTCCCCTGGGTGCTGCCAGCAAGGGTGCAGGCTGACCCTTGCCTGAGCACTCCCAAAAGCCTCTTAGGCTGAGAGCAGGCGCCGCACTACCGGCTCTGGGAGTCGTTGGCCGCTATTGTACATAGTCCGGTCCTTCCTCTGCCACCCGGCAAGTGCGATGGCTCTGCCTCCCTGCGGTGCCCGTCACCCAGGTTTGGAGAACACGATACTTAGAACATGTTGGCGGCTCGGGACCTGCAGGCGAAAGGGGCCCCGTGGTGCTGAGCACATCGACCTCGCGTCTCAGTGCAAGCCGGAGAGTTCGCGGAAGTCTTAACAGGCTTGCCTGACTCTTTCCGTCCGTTCTAAGAATCAGTCGGAGGCCGGGGCGGGGACGGTCTCTTGACACACGGAGGGTTGGCTTCCCTCCTCAGGCGTTTGTGTCGAAAATGAAGGCGAGAGATGCAAGCGTCCTGGTTCCCCTGGGTGCTGCCAGCAAGGGTGCAGGCTGACCCTTGCCTGAGCACTCCCAGAAGCCTCTTAGGCTGAGAGCAGACGCCGCACTACCGGCTCTGGGAGTCGTTGGCCGCTATTGTACATAGTCCGGTCCTTCCTCTGCCACCCGGCAAGTGCGATGGCTCTGCCTCCCTGCGGTGCCCGTCACCCAGGTTTGGAGAACACGATACTAAGAACATGTTGGCGGCTCGGGACCTGCAGGCGAAAGGGGCCCCGTGGTGCTTAGCACATCGACCTCGCGTCTCAGTGCAAGCCGGAGAGTTCGCGGAAGTCTAAAGCTTTTGACATTCGCTCAAAGCTTTGACAGGCTTGCCCGACTCTTTCCGTCCGTTCTAAGAATCAGTCAGAGGCCGGTGGGGAGGTCTCTTGACGCAAGGGGAGGGGTGGCGTCCCTCCTCAGGCGCTTGTGTCGAAAATGAAGGCGAGAGATGCAAGCGTCCTGGTTCCCCTGGGTGCTGCCAGCAAGGGTGCAGGCTGACCCTTGCCTGAGCACTCCCAGAAGCCTCTTAGGCTGAGAGCAGACGCCGCACTACCGGCTCTGGGAGTCGTTGGCCGCTATTGTACATAGTCCGGTCCTTCCTCTGCCACCCGGCAAGTGCGATGGCTCTGCCTCCCTGCGGTGCCCGTCACCCAGGATTGGAGAACACGATACGAAGAACATGTTGGCGGCTCGGGACCTGCAGGCGAAAGGGGCCCCGTGGTGCTTAGCACATCGACCTCGCGTCTCAGTGCAAGCCGGAGAGTTCGCGGAAGTCTAAAGCTTTTGACATTCGCTCAAAGCTTTGACAGGCTTGCCCGACTCTTTCCGTCCGTTCTAAGAATCAGTCAGAGGCCGGTGGGGTGGTCTCTTGACGCAAAGGGGAGGGGTGGCGTCCCTCCTCAGGCGCTTGTGTCGAAAAATGAAGGCGAGAGACGCGAGCGGCCTGGTTGCTTTGGGTGCTGCCAGGAAGGATGTGGTCTGACCCTTGCCTGAGCACATCCAAAAGCATGTGATGTTGAGAGCAGACCTCGAGCCCCGCACAACCGGCTCTGGGAGTCGTTGGCCGCTATTGTACATAGTCCGGTCCTTCCTCTGCCACCCGGCAAGTGCGATGGCTCTGTCGCCCTGTGGTGCCCGTCACCCAGGTTTGGGGAACACGATACTAAGAACATGTTGGCGGCTCGGGACCTGCAGGCGAAAGGGGCCCCGTGGTGCTGAGCACATCGACCTCGGGTCTCAGTGCAAGCCAGAGAGTTCGCGGAAGTCTAAAGCTTTTGACATACGCTCAAATCTTTGACAGGCTTGCCCGACTCTTTCCGTCCGTTCTAAGAATCAGTCAGAGGCCGGTCCGGAGGTCTCTTGACGCAAGGGGAGGGGTGGCGTCCCTCCTCAGGCGCTTGTGTCGAAAATGAAGGCGAGAGACACGAGCGGCCTGGTTGCTTTGGGTGCTGCCAGGAAGGATGTGGTCTGACCCTTGCCTGAGCACTCACAGAAGCATGTGACGTTGAGAGCAGACCTCGAGCCCCGCACGACCGGCTCTGGGAGTGGTTGGCCGCTATGGTACATAGTCCGGTCCTTCCTCTGCCACCCGGCAAGTGCGATGGCTCTGCC
>NW_026867456.1:1018095-1023095 GCF_020745735.1 Hemiscyllium ocellatum | reverse complement strand
TGCCCTCTGAGTTCAGGCCGAATTTGGTGATTTTCCTAAGTCGGGAAGTGGTCCAAACGGGGATGGGAGTGAACCTGACAGCTCATACCGACTTTGGGGCTTCCAAGCCGGTAGCTCAACCGGATTTGATCCGGCGGTTCTAGCGACTGCCACGGCTTCGAGGGGGGACTGTTGTCTAAGTTCAGGCCGAATTTGGTGAATTTCCCGAGTCGGGAAGTGGTCCAAACGGGGATGGGAGTGAACCTGACAGCTCTTACCGACATTGAGGCTTCGGGGCCGGGTAGCTCAGTCGGATTTGACCCGGCGATTCTGCCGACTTCCACGCCTTCGAGCGGGGACTCTCCTCTAAGTTCAGGCCGAATTTGGTGAATTTCCTAAGTCGGGAAGTGGTCCAAACGGGGATGGGAGTGAACCTAACTGCTCATACCAACTTTGAGGCTTTGGGGCCGGGTAGCACAGTCGGATTTGACCCGGCGGTTCTGCCGAATGCCTGGCCTTCGAGGGGGGCCTGCCCTCTGAGTTCAGGCCGAATTTGGTGATTTTCCTAAGTCGGGAAGTGGTCCAAACGGGGATGGGAGTGAACCTGACAGCTCATACCGACTTTGGGGCTTCCAAGCCGGGTAGCTCAACCGGATTTGATCCGGCGGTTCTAGCGACTGCCACGGCTTCGAGGGGGGACTGTTGTCTAAGTTCAGGCCGAATTTGGTGAATTTCCCGAGTCGGGAAGTGGTCCAAACGGGGATGGGAGTGAACCTGACAGCTCTTACCGACATTGAGGCTTCGGGGCCGGGTAGCTCAGTCGGATTTGACCCGGCGATTCTGCCGACTTCCACGCCTTCGAGCGGGGACTCTCCTCTAAGTTCAGGCCGAATTTGGTGAATTTCCTAAGTCGGGAAGTGGTCCAAACGGGGATGGGAGTGAACCTGACAGCTCTTACCGACTTTGGGGCTTCCAAGCCGGGTAGCTCAACCGGATTTGATCCGGCGGTTCTAGCGACTGTCACGCCTTCGAGGGGGGACTGTTGTATAAGTTCAGGCCGAATTTGGTGAATTTCCCGAGTCGGGAAGTGGTCCAAACGGGGATGGGAGTGAACCTGACAGCTCTTACCGACTTTGGGGCTTCCAAGCCGGGTAGCTCAACCGGATTTGATCCGGCGGTTCTGCCGACTGTCACGCCTTCGAGGGGGGACTGTTGTATAAGTTCAGGCCGAATTTGGTGAATTTCCCGAGTCGGGAAGTGGTCCAAACGGGGATGGGAGAGAACCTGACAGCTCTTACCGACTTTGAGGCTTCGGGGCCGGGTAGCTCAGCCGGATTTGATCCGGCGGTTCTGCCGACTGTCACGCCTTCGAGGGGGGACTGTCCTCTGAGTTCAGGCCGAATTTGGTGAATTTCCCGAGTCGGGAAGTGGTCCAAACGGGGATGGGAGTGAACCTGACAGCTCATACCGACTTTGAGGCTTCCAAGCCGGGTAGCTCAGCCGGATTTGACCCGGCGATTCTGCCGACTTCCACGCCTTCGAGGGGGACTGCCCTCTGAGTTCAGGCCGAATTTGGTGCATTTCCCGAGTCGGGAAGTGGTCTCTGTCACAACGGGGGCAAGTGTCTGAAGAGGTAAAGTGAGTAACCAGCACAGCTTAGGGAAGGGTTCCAAAGTTCTCAACAATGTGAATTCGGTTACCAGGAAAGCTTAGGAAAGTTGCCTGACTGTCCAAACGAATGAACTGCAAAACTTAGGAACATGCCCGAAGATGCTTAAAAGTGTGAAATCAGTAAGCAGGAAAGCATAGGAAAGTGCCTGAAAGTGCTAAATGAGTAACATGAAAAACGTAGAAAAATGCCCGAAAATGTTTAAAAGTGTGAACTCAGTAACCAGCAAAACTTAGTAAAACGTTGGAAAAGCAGAAATGAGTAACCAGAAAAACTTAGAAAAATGTTTGAAATGAGAAATGAGTAACCAAGAAAACTTAGAAAAATGCCCAAAAAGAAGAAATCAGTAACCAGAAAAACTTAGAAAAATGTTTGAAAATGAGAAATGAGTAACCAAGAAAACTTAGAAAAATGCCCAAAAAAGAAGAAATCAGTAACCAGAAAAACTTAGAAAATGTTTGAAAATGAGAAATGAGTAACCAGAAAAACTTAGAAAAATGTTTAAAATGAGAAATGAGTAACCAAGAAAACTTAGAAAAATGCCCAAAAAGAAGAAATCAGTAACCAGAAAAACTTAGAAAAATGTTAGAAAATGAGAAATGAGTAACAAGAAAACTTAGAAAAATGCCCAAAAAGAAGAAATCAGTAACCAGAAAAACTTAGAAAAATGTTTGAAAATGAGAAATGAGTAACCAGAACAACTTAGAAAAATGTTTGAAAATGAAATGAGTAACCAAGAAAACTTAAAAAATGCCCAAAAAGAAGAAATCAGTAACCAGAAAAAGGTAGAAAAATGTTTGAAAATGAGAAATGAGTAACCAAGAAAACTTAGAAAAATGCCCAAAAAGAAGAAATCAGTTACCAGAAAAACTTAGAAAAATGTTTGAAAATGAGAAATGAGTAACCAGAAAAACTTAGAAAAATGTTTGAAAATGAGAAATGAGTAACCAAGAAAACTTAGTAAAACGTTGGAAAAGAAGAAATCAGTAACCAGAAAAACTTAGAAAAATGTTTGAAAATGAGAAATGAGTAACCAAGAAAACTTAGAAAAATCCCAAAAAGAAGAAATCAGTAACCAGAAAACTTAGAAAATGTTTGAAAATGAGAAATGAGTAACCAGAACAACTTAGAAAAATGTTTGAAAATGAGAAATGAGTAACCAAAAAACTTAGAAAAATGCCCAAAAAAGAAATCAGTAACCAGAAAAACTTAGAAAAATGTTTGAAAATGAGAAATGAGTAACCAAGAAAACTTAGAAAAAATGCCCAAAAAGAAGAAATCAGTAACCAGAAAACTTAGAAAAATGTTTGAAAATGAGAAATGAGTAACCAGAAAAACTTAGAAAAATGTTTGAAAATGAGAAATGAGTAACCAAGAAAACTTAGAAAAATGCCCAAAAAGAAGAAATCAGTAACCAGAAAAACTTAGAAAAATGTTTGAAAATGAGAAATGAGTAACCAAGAAAACTTAGAAAAAGCCCGAAAAGAAGAAATCAGTAACCAGAAAAACTTAGAAAAATTTTCGGCCAAGTGTGAAAAATATTCTAAGTGTCAGCGGAGGAAAATGCCGAAGCATCGGGAAAGATTCAAAAACTCATGCCGAACATGAGTTCCGAAGTGCCGGAGGAACTGGGCGAATTGAGCCCGGCGGTTGGCCAGATGTCGTTTTGAGTCTGCAGCCCGAAAACTTTAACTTTGTCTGCCGCGGAAGTCTGGACCGGAAAAATCCAAACGGTTTTGCCGGGTTCGAGTTCCAGAGCGAAGCAGTCGAATTTGAAATTCAGACCCATTCAGTGCCACTTGACATTGTGACACAGTGAGGTTGGCGGGTACCCGGAGATTTCTGGGAACACGATTTTTAGAACAAAATGGCGGCGCGGGACCACTTTGAAAGGCATCCGAAAAACGGTTCCGCGGGCAGAGCACTTGAATGACAGGCCTGTGTGCATGCCCAAGAGCTCTCGGAAGTCTAATTTTTGACACTTTGTCAAATTTTCGACAGACTTACCCAACTCTTGCTGCCTGTTCTAAGAATCAGTCAGAGGCCTGTGCGGCGGTCTCTTGACACTTTGGAGGGCGGGCAAACCCCACGTTGACTCCGGCCGTCCCTCCAAAAGGCACTTGCTATTGGGGGAAAGGATTGCAAGTAGCCTGGTTCCCGTGGGAGCGGCCAGGAAGGGTGCAGGCTGGCCCTTGCCTGAGCATTCCCAAAACCCTCTTCCGCTGAGAGCAGACCTCGCACGCCGCACTACCGGCTCTGGGAGTGGTTGGCCGCTATTGTACATAGTCCGGTCCTTCCTCTGCCACCCGGCAAGTGCGATGGCTCTGCCGCCCTGCGGTGCTCGTCACCCAGGTTTGGGGAACACGATACTTAGAACATGTTGGCGGCTCGGGACCTGCAGGCGAAAGGGGCCCCGTGGTGCTGAGCACATCGACCTCGGGTCTCAGTGCAAGCCGGAGAGTTCGCGGAAGTCTTAAAAGATTTTGACATCTGCTCAAATCTTTGACAGGCTTGCCTGACTCTTTCCGTCCGTTCTAAGAATCAGTCGGAGGCCGGGGCGGGGACGGTCTCTTGACACACGGAGGGTTGGCTCCCTCCTCAGGCGTTTGTGTCGAAAATGAAGGCGAGAGATGCAAGCGTCCTGGTTCCCCTGGGTGCTGCCAGCAAGGGTGCAGGCTGACCCTTGCCTGAGCACTCCCAAAAGCCTCTTAAGCTGAGAGCAGGGCGCCGCACTACCGGCTCTGGGAGTCGTTGGCCGCTATTGTACATAGTCCGGTCCTTCCTCTGCCACCCGGCAAGTGCGATGGCTCTGCCTCCCTGCGGTGCTCGTCACCCAGGTTTGGGGAACACGATACTTAGAACATGTTGGCGGCTCGGGACCTGCAGGCGAAGGGGGGCCCCGTGGTGCTGAGCACATCGACCTCGCGTCTCAGTGCAAGCCGGAGAGTTCGCGGAAGTCTTAACAGGCTTGCCTGACTCTTTCCGTCCGTTCTAAGAATCAGTCGGAGCCGGGGCGGGGACGGTCTCTTGACACACGGAGGGTTGGCTTCCCTCCTCAGGCGTTTGTGTCGAAAATGAAGGCGAGAGATGCAAGCGTCCTGGTTCCCCTGGGTGCTGCCAGCAAGGGTGCAGGCTGACCCTTGCCTGAGCACTCCCAAAAGCCTCTTAGGCTGAGAGCAGGCGCCGCACTACCGGCTCTGGAGTCGTTGGCCGCTATTGTACATAGTCCGGTCCTTCCTCTGCCACCCGGCAAGTGCGATGGCTCTGCCTCCCTGCGGTGCCCGTCACCCAGGTTTGGAGAACACGATACTTAGAACATGTTGGCGGCTCGGGACCTGCAGGCGAAAGGGCC
>NW_026867456.1:1003095-1010595 GCF_020745735.1 Hemiscyllium ocellatum | reverse complement strand
CTTAGAATATTTTTGAAGCAGTACAAATCAGTAACCAGCGACACTTAGAATATTTTTGAAGCAGTACAAATCAGTAACCAGCGACACTTAGAATATTTTTGAAGCAGTACAAATCAGTAACCACGACACTTAGAATATTTTTGAAGCAGTACAAATCAGTAACCACTGACACTTAGAATATTTTTGAAGCAGTACAAATCAGTAACCAGCGACACTTAGAATATTTTTGAAGCAGTACAAATCAGTAACCACTGACACTTAGAATATTTTTGAAGCAGTACAAATCAGTAACCGCTGACACTTAGAATATTTTTGAAGCAGTACAAATCAGTAACCACTGACACTTAGAATATTTTTGAGCAGTACAAATCAGTAACCACGACACTTAGAATATTTTTGAGCAGTACAAATCAGTAACCAGACACTTAGAATATTTTTGAGCAGTACAAATCAGTAACCAGTGACACTTAGAATATTTTTGGAGCAGTACAAATCAGTAACCAGCGACACTTAGAATATTTTTGAAGCAGTACAAATCAGTAACCAAGTGCATTTTTGAATTGGTTACTGATTTCTCCGTTGAAGTTGGGGCTGCGGTTGGCTTCAGTTAGTGGTGGGGGCTTAATTTTCGCCGAGGGGAGCGTGTCCCGGTAGTGTCTCCGAGGAAGTGGTACCTATTGAAGGGGGTGTTTCTGAATTTGGGCCCTTTTTGAGTGGCATTGCCGGATGGGTTTTGTGTTGAAGGCTTCCAAATCGGGTAGCTCAGCCGGATTTGACCCGGCGGTTCTACCGACTGTCACGCCTTCGAGGGGGGACTGTTGTCTAAGTTCAGGCCGAATTTGGTGAATTCCTAAGTCGGGAAGTGGTCCAACGGGTTTGGGAGTGAACCTAACTGCTCATACCAACTTTGAGGCTTTGGGGGCCGGGTAGCACAGTCGGATTTGACCCGGCGGTTCTGCCGAATGCCTGGCCTCGAGGGGGGCCTGCCCTCTGATTCAGGCCGAATTTGGTGATTTTCCTAAGTCGGGAAGTGGTCCAAACGGGGATGGGAAGTGAACCTGACAGCTCATACCGACTTTGGGGCTTCCAAGCCGGGTAGCTCAACCGGATTTGATCCGGCGGTTCTAGCGACTGCCACGGCTTCGAGGGGGGACTGTTGTCTAAGTTCAGGCCGAATTTGGTGAATTTCCCGAGTCGGGAAGTGGTCCAAACGGGGATGGGAGTGAACCTGACAGCTCTTACCGACATTGAGGCTTCGGGCCGGGTAGCTCAGTCGGATTTGACCCGGCGATTCTGCCGACTTCCACGCCTTCGAGCGGGGGACTCTCCTCTAAGTTCAGGCCGAATTTGGTGAATTTCCTAAGTCGGGAAGTGGTCCAAACGGGGATGGGAGTGAACCTAACTGCTCATACCAACTTTGAGGCTTTGGGGGCCGGGTAGCACAGTCGGATTGACCCGGCGGTTCTGCCGAATGCCTGGCCTTCGAGGGGGGGCCTGCCCTCTGAGTTCAGGCCGAATTTGGTGATTTTCCTAAGTCGGGAAGTGGTCCAAACGGGGATGGGAGTGAACCTGACAGCTCCATACCGACTTTGGGGCTTCCAAGCCGGGTAGCTCAACCGGATTTGATCCGGCGGTTCTAGCGACTGCCACGGCTTCGAGGGGGGACTGTTGTCTAAGTTCAGGCCGAATTTGGTGAATTTCCCGAGTCGGGAAGTGGTCCAAACGGGGATGGGAGTGAACCTGACAGCTCTTACCGACATTGAGGCTTCGGGCCGGGTAGCTCAGTCGGATTTGACCCGGCGATTCTGCCGACTTCCACGCCTTCGAGCGGGGACTCTCCTCTAAGTTCAGGCCGAATTTGGTGAATTTCCTAAGTCGGGAAGTGGTCCAAACGGGGATGGGAGTGAACCTGACAGCTCTTACCGACTTTGGGGCTTCCAGGCCGGGTAGCTCAACCCGGATTTGATCCGGCGGTTCTAGCGACTGTCACGCCTTCGAGGGGGGACTGTTGTATAAGTTCAGGCCGAATTTGGTGAATTTCCCGAGTCGGGAAGTGGTCCAAACGGGGATGGGAGTGACCTGACAGCTCTTACCGACTTTGGGGCTTCCAAGCCGGGTAGCTCAACCGGATTTGATCCGGCGGTTCTGCCGACTGTCACGCCTTCGAGGGGGGACTGTTGTATAAGTTCAGGCCGAATTTGGTGAATTTCCCGAGTCGGGAAGTGGTCCAAACGGGGATGGGAGTGAACCTGACAGCTCTTACCGACTTTGAGGCTTCGGGGCCGGGTAGCTCAGCCGGATTTGATCCGGCGGTTCTGCCGACTGTCACGCCTTCGAGGGGGGACTGTCCTCTGAGTTCAGGCCGAATTTGGTGAATTTCCCGAGTCGGGAAGTGGTCCAAACGGGGATGGGAGTGAACCTGACAGCTCATACCGACTTTGAGGCTTCCAAGCCGGGTAGCTCAGCCGGATTTGACCCGGCGATTCTGCCGACTTCCACGCCTTCGAGGGGGGACTGCCCTCTGAGTTCAGGCCGAATTTGGTGCATTTCCCGAGTCGGGAAGTGGTCTCTGTCACAACGGGGGCAAGTGTCTGAAGAGGTAAAGTGAGTAACCAGCACAGCTTAGGGAAGGGTTCCAAAGTTCTCAACAATGTGAATTCGGTTACCAGGAAAGCTTAGGAAAGTTGCCTGACTGTCCCAAACGAATGAACTGCAAAACTTAGGGAACATGCCCGAAGATGCTTAAAAGTGTGAAATCAGTAAGCAGGAAAGCATAGGAAAGTGCCTGAAAGTGCTAAATGAGTAACATGAAAAACGTAGAAAAATGCCCGAAAATGTTTAAAAGTGTGAACTCAGTAACCAGCAAAACTTAGTAAAACGTTGGAAAAGCAGAAATGAGTAACCAGAAAAACTTAGAAAAATGTTTGAAAATGAGAAATGAGTAACCAGAAAAACTTAGAAAAATGTTTGAAAATGAGAAATGAGTAACCAAGAAAACTTAGAAAAATGCCCAAAAAGAAGAAATCAGTAACCAGAAAAACTTAGAAAAATGTTTGAAAATGAGAAATGAGTAACCAGAAAAACTTAGAAAAATGTTTGAAAATGAGAAATGAGTAACCAAGAAAACTTAGAAAAATGCCCAAAAAGAAGAAATCAGTAACCAGAAAAACTTAGAAAAATGTTTGAAAATGAGAAATGAGTAACCAAGAAAACTTAGAAAAATGTTTGAAAATGAGAAATGAGTAACCAAGAAAACTTAGAAAAATGCCCAAAAAGAAGAAAATCAGTAACCAGAAAAACTTAGAAAAATGTTTGAAAATGAGAAATGAGTAACCAAGAAAACTTAGAAAAATGCCCAAAAAGAAGAAATCAGTAACCAGAAAAACTTAGAAAAAATGTTTGAAAATGAGAAATGAGTAACCAGAAAAACTTAGAAAAATGTTTGAAAATGAGAAATGAGTAACCAAGAAAACTTAGAAAAATGCCCAAAAAGAAGAAATCAGTAACCAGAAAAACTTAGAAAAATGTTTGAAAATGAGAAATGAGTAACCAAGAAAACTTAGAAAAATGCCCGAAAAGAAGAAATCAGTAACCAGAAAAACTTAGAAAAATTTTCGGCCAAGTGTGAAAAATATTCTAAGTGTCAGCGGAGGAAAATGCCGAAGCATCGGGAAAGATTCAAAAACTCATGCCGAACATGAGTTCCGAAGTGCCGGAGGAACTGGGCGAATTGAGCCCGGCGGTTGGCCAGATGTCGTTTTGAGTCTGCAGCCCGAAACTTTAACTTTGTCTGCCGCGGAAGTCTGGACCGGGAAAAATCCAAACGGTTTTGCCGGGTTCGAGTTCCAGAGCGAAGCAGTCGAATTTGAAATTCAGACCCATTCAGTGCCACTTGACATTGTGACACAGTGAGGTTGGCGGGGTACCCGGAGATTTCTGGGAACACGATTTTTAGAACAAAATGGCGGCGCGGGACCACTTTGAAAGGCATCCGAAAAACGGTTCCGCGGGCAGAGCACTTGAATGACAGGCCTGTGTGCATGCCCAAGAGCTCTCGGAAGTCTAATTTTTGACACTTTGTCAAATTTTCGACAGACTTACCCAACTCTTGCTGCCTGTTCTAAGAATCAGTCAGAGGCCTGTGCGGCGGTCTCTTGACACTTTGGAGGGCGGGCAAACCCCACGTTGACTCCGGCCGTCCCTCCAAAAGGCACTTGCTATTGGGGGAAAGGATTGCAAGTAGCCTGGTTCCCGTGGGAGCGGCCAGGAAGGGTGCAGGCTGGCCCTTGCCTGAGCATTCCCAAAACCCTCTTCCGCTGAGAGCAGACCTCGCACGCCGCACTACCGGCTCTGGGAGTGGTTGGCCGCTATTGTACATAGTCCGGTCCTTCCTCTGCCACCCGGCAAGTGCGATGGCTCTGCCGCCCTGCGGTGCTCGTCACCCAGGTTTGGGGAACACGATACTTAGAACATGTTGGCGGCTCGGGACCTGCAGGCGAAAGGGGCCCGTGGTGCTGAGCACATCGACCTCGGGTCTCAGTGCAAGCCGGAGAGTTCGCGGAAGTCTTAAAAGATTTTGACATCTGCTCAAATCTTTGACAGGCTTGCCTGACTCTTTCCGTCCGTTCTAAGAATCAGTCGGAGGCCGGGGCGGGGACGGTCTCTTGACACACGGAGGGTTGGCTTCCCTCCTCAGGTGTTTGTGTCGAAAATGAAGGCGAGAGATGCAAGCGTCCTGGTTCCCCTGGGTGCTGCCAGCTAGGGTGCAGGCTGACCCTTGCCTGAGCACTCCCAAAAGCCTCTTAAGCTGAGAGCAGGGCGCCGCACTACCGGCTCTGGGAGTCGTTGGCCGCTATTGTACATAGTCCGGTCCTTCCTCTGCCACCCGGCAAGTGCGATGGCTCTGCCTCCTGCGGTGCTCGTCACCCAGGTTTGGGGAACACGATACTTAGAACATGTTGGCGGCTCGGGACCTGCAGGCGAAGGGGGCCCCGTGGTGCTGAGCACATCGACCTCGCGTCTCAGTGCAAGCCGAGAGTTCGCGGAAGTCTTAACAGGCTTGCCTGACTCTTTCCGTCCGTTCTAAGAATCAGTCGGAGGCCGGGGCGGGGACGGTCTCTTGACACACGGAGGGTTGGCTTCCCTCCTCAGGCGTTTGTGTCGAAAATGAAGGCGAGAGATGCAAGCGTCCTGGTTCCCCTGGGTGCTGCCAGCAAGGGTGCAGGCTGACCCTTGCCTGAGCACTCCCAAAAGCCTCTTAGGCTGAGAGCAGACGCCGCACTACCGGCTCTGGGAGTCGTTGGCCGCTATTGTACATAGTCCGGTCCTTCCTCTGCCACCCGGCAAGTGCGATGGCTCTGCCTCCCTGCGGTGCCCGTCACCCAGGTTTGGAGAACACGATACTAAGAACATGTTGGCGGCTCGGGACCTGCAGGCGAAAGGGGCCCCGTGGTGCTTAGCACATCGACCTCGCGTCTCAGTGCAAGCGGGAGAGTTCGCGGAAGTCTAAAGCTTTTGACATTCGCTCAAAGCTTTGACAGGCTTGCCCGACTCTTTCCGTCCGTTCTAAGAATCAGTCAGAGGCTGGTGGGGAGGTCTCTTGACGCAAGGGGAGGGGTGGCGTCCCTCCTCAGGCGCTTGTGTCGAAAATGAAGGCGAGAGATGCAAGCGTCCTGGTTCCCTGGGTGCTGCCAGCAAGGGTGCAGGCTGACCCTTGCCTGAGCACTCCCAGAAGCCTCTTAGGCTGAGAGCAGACGCCGCACAACCGGCTCTGGGAGTCGTTGGGCCGCTATTGTACATAGTCCGGTCCTTCCTCTGCCACCCGGCAAGTGCGATGGCTCTGCCTCCCTGCGGTGCCCGTCACCCAGGATTGGAGAACACGATACTAAGAACATGTTGGCGGCTCGGGACCTGCAGGCGAAAGGGGCCCCGTGGTGCTTAGCACATCGACCTCGCGTCTCAGTGCAAGCCGGAGAGTTCGCGGAAGTCTAAAGCTTTTGACATTCGCTCAAAGCTTTGACAGGCTTGCCCGACTCTTTCCGTCCGTTCTAAGAATCAGTCAGAGGCCGGTGGGGAGGTCTCTTGACGCAAAGGGGAGGGGTGGCGTCCCTCCTCAGGCGCTTGTGTCGAAAAATGAAGGCGAGAGACGCGAGCGGCCTGGTTGCTTTGGGTGCTGCCAGGAAGGATGTGGTCTGACCCTTGCCTGAGCACATCCAAAAGCATGTGATGTTGAGAGCAGACCTCGAGCCCCGCACAACCGGCTCTGGGAGTCGTTGGCCGCTATTGTACATAGTCCGGTCCTTCCTCTGCCACCCGGCAAGTGCGATGGCTCTGTCGCCCTGTGGTGCCCGTCACCCAGGTTGGGGGAACACGATACTAAGAACATGTTGGCGGCTCGGGACCTGCAGGCGAAAGGGGCCCGTGGTGCTGAGCACATCGACCTCGGGTCTCAGTGCAAGCCAGAGAGTTCGCGGAAGTCTAAAGCTTTTGACATACGCTCAAATCTTTGACAGGCTTGCCCGACTCTTTCCGTCCGTTCTAAGAA
Organism: Hemiscyllium ocellatum; assembly: GCF_020745735.1. Lineage (NCBI taxonomy): Eukaryota > Metazoa > Chordata > Chondrichthyes > Orectolobiformes > Hemiscylliidae > Hemiscyllium > Hemiscyllium ocellatum. Next base: position 1,004,051 of record NW_026867456.1, on the reverse strand, counting down.
TCAGTCAGAGGCCGGTGGGGAGGTCTCTTGACGCAAGGGGAGGGGTGGCGTCCCTCCTCAGGCGCTTGTGTCGAAAAATGAAGGCGAGAGACACGAGCGGCCTGGTTGCTTTGGGTGCTGCCAGGAAGGATGTGGTCTGACCCTTGCCTGAGCACTCACAGAAGCATGTGACGTTGAGAGCAGACCTCGAGCCCCGCACGACCGGCTCTGGGAGTGGTTGGCCGCTATGGTACATAGTCCGGTCCTTCCTCTGCCACCCGGCAAGTGCGATGGCTCTGCCGCCCTGTGGTGCCCGTCACCCAGGTTTGGGGAACACGATACTAAGAACATGTTGGCGGCTCGGGACCTGCAGGCGAAAGGGGCCCCGGGGTGCTTAGCACATCGACCTCGTGTCTCAGTGCAAGCCGGAGGGTTCGCGGCAGTCTAAAGCTTTTGACATTCGCTCAAAGCTTTGACAGGCTTGCCCGACTCTTTCCGTCCGTTCTAAGAATCAGTCAGAGGCCAGTGCGGAGGTCTCTTGACACAAGGGGAGGGGTGGTGTCCCTCCTCAGGCGCTTGTGTCGAAAATGAAGGCGGGAGACGCAAGCGTCCTGGTTCCCCCTGGGTGCTGCCAGCAAGGGTGCAGGCTGACCCTTGCCTGAGCACTCCCAAAAGCCTCTTAGGCTGAGAGCAGACGCCGCGCTACCGGCTCTGGGAGTCGTTGGCCGCTATGGTACATAGTCCGGTCCTTCCTCTGCCACCCGGCAAGTGCGATGGCTCTGCCGCCCTGTGGTGCTCGTCACCCAGTTTTCCAACCCGGACCCGCGAGCGTGGTGCGAGGGGCGACTTCGCTGCGGTCCACACTTTGATCGATCTGGCTCCGACCGTCTGGTGTGGGAGGTCCCTTGGCGGGCCGGCTTTCCTGTTAAGGGGCCGTTGCTCCAGGGCCTTGTGGTTCTTCCCTGATGCCACCGGGC
>NW_026867456.1:985595-993095 GCF_020745735.1 Hemiscyllium ocellatum | reverse complement strand
ACAAATCAGTAACCAGCGACACTTAGAATATTTTTGAAGCAGTACAAATCAGTAACCACTGACACTTAGAATATTTTTGAAGCAGTACAAATCAGTAACCGCTGACACTTAGAATATTTTTGAAGCAGTACAAATCAGTAACCAGCGACACTTAGAATATTTTTGGAGCAGTACAAATCAGTAACCACTGACACTTAGAATATTTTTGAAGCAGTACAAATCAGTAACCGGCGACACTTAGAATATTTTTGAAGCAGTACAAATCAGTAACCACTGACACTTAGAATATTTTTGAAGCAGTACAAATCAGTAACCACTGACACTTAGAATATTTTTGACGCAGTACAAATCAGTAACCAGCGACACTTAGAATATTGTTGAAGCAGTACAAATCAGTAACCACTGACACTTAGAATATTTTTGAAGCAGTACAAATCAGTAACCAGCGACACTTAGAATATTTTTGAAGCAGTACAAATCAGTAACCAGCGACACTTAGAATATTTTTGAAGCAGTACAAATCAGTAACCAGCGACACTTAGAATATTTTTGAAGCAGTACAAATCAGTAACCAGCGACACTTAGAATATTTTTGAAGCAGTACAAATCAGTAACCAGCGACACTTAGAATATTTTTGGAGCAGTACAAATCAGTAACCAGCTGACACTTAGAATATTTTTGAAGCAGTACAAATCAGTAACCAGCGACACTTAGAATATTTTTGAAGCAGTACAAATCAGTAACCAGCGACACTTAGAATATTTTTGAAGCAGTACAAATCAGTAACCAGCTGACACTTAGAATATTTTTGAAGCAGTACAAATCAGTAACCACGACACTTAGAATATTTTTGAAGCAGTACAAATCAGTAACCACTGACACTTAGAATATTTTTGAAGCAGTACAAATCAGTAACCGCGACACTTAGAATATTTTTGAAGCAGTACAAATCAGTAACCAGCTACACTTAGAATATTTTTGAAGCAGTACAAATCAGTAACCAGCTGACACTTAGAATATTTTTGAAGCAGTACAAATCAGTAACCAGCGACACTTAGAATATTTTTGAAGCAGTACAAATCAGTAACCACGACACTTAGAATATTTTTGAAGCAGTACAAATCAGTAACCAGCGACACTTAGAATATTTTTGAAGCAGTACAAATCAGTAACCAGCGACACTTAGAATATTTTTGAAGCAGTACAAATCAGTAACCACTGACACTTAGAATATTTTTGAAGCAGTACAAATCAGTAACAGCGACACTTAGAATATTTTTGAAGCAGTACAAATCAGTAACCAGCGACACTTAGAATATTTTTGAGCAGTACAAATCAGTAACCAGCGACACTTAGAATATTTTTGAAGCAGTACAAATCAGTAACCACTGACACTTAGAATATTTTTGAAGCAGTACAATGCAGTAACCAGCGACACTTAGAATATTTTTGAAGCAGTACAAATCAGTAACCACGACACTTAGAATATTTTTGAAGCAGTACAAATCAGTAACCAGCTGACACTTAGAATATTTTTGAAGCAGTACAAATCAGTAACCAGCTGACACTTAGAATATTTTTGAAGCAGTACAAATCAGTAACCAGCGACACTTAGAATATTTTTGGAGCAGTACAAATCAGTAACCAGCCCCACTTAGAATATTTTTGAAGCAGTACAAATCAGTAACCAGCGACACTTAGAATATTTTTGAAGCAGTACAAATCAGTAACCACTGACACTTAGAATATTTTTGAAGCAGTACAAATCAGTAACCAGCGACACTTAGGAATATTTTTGAAGCAGTACAAATCAGTAACCAGCGACACTTAGAATATTTTTGGAGCAGTACAAATCAGTAACCAGCGACACTTAGAATATTTTTGAAGCAGTACAAATCAGTAACCAGCGACACTTAGAATATTTTTGGAGCAGTACAAATCAGTAACCAGCGACACTTAGAATATTTTTGAAGCAGTACAAATCAGTAACCACGACACTTAGAATATTTTTGAAGCAGTACAAATCAGTAACCAGCGACACTTAGAATATTTTTGAAGCAGTACAAATCAGTAACCACTGACACTTAGAATATTTTTGAAGCAGTACAAATCAGTAACCAGCGACACTTAGAATATTTTTGGAGCAGTACAAATCAGTAACCACTGACACTTAGAATATTTTTGAAGCAGTACAAATCAGTAACCAGCGACACTTAGAATATTTTTGGAGCAGTACAAATCAGTAACCACTGACACTTAGAATATTTTTGAGCAGTACAAATCAGTAACCAGCGACACTTAGAATATTTTTCAGCAGTACAAATCAGTAACCAGCGACACTTAGAATATTTTTGAGCAGTACAAATCAGTAACCAGTGACACTTAGAATATTTTTGGAGCAGTACAAATCAGTAACCAGCGACACTTAGAATATTTTTGAAGCAGTACAAATCAGTAACCAAGTGCATTTTTGAATTGGTTACTGATTTCTCCGTTGAAGTTGGGGCTGCGGTTGGCTTCAGTTAGTGGTGGGGGCTTAATTTTCGCCGAGGGGAGCGTGTCCCGGTAGTGTCTCCGAGGAAGTGGTACCTATTGAAGGGGGTGTTTCTGAATTTGGGCCCTTTTTGAGTGGCATTGCCGGATGGGTTTTGTGTTGAAGGCTTCCAAATCGGGTAGCTCAGCCGGATTTGACCCGGCGGTTCTACCGACTGTCACGCCTTCGAGGGGGGACTGTTGTCTAAGTTCAGGCCGAATTTGGTGAATTTCCTAAGTCGGGAAGTGGTCCCAACGGGTTTGGGAGTGAACCTAACTGCTCATACCAACTTTGAGGCTTTGGGGCCGGGTAGCACAGTCGGATTTGACCCGGCGGTTCTGCCGAATGCCTGGCCTTCGAGGGGGGCCTGCCCTCTGAGTTCAGGCCGAATTTGGTGATTTTCCTAAGTCGGGAAGTGGTCCAAACGGGGATGGGAGTGAACCTGACAGCTCATACCGACTTTGGGGCTTCCAAGCCGGGTAGCTCAACCGGATTTGATCCGGCGGTTCTAGCGACTGCCACGGCTTCGAGGGGGGACTGTTGTCTAAGTTCAGGCCGAATTTGGTGAATTTCCCGAGTCGGGAAGTGGTCCAAACGGGGATGGGAGTGAACCTGACAGCTCTTACCGACATTGAGGCTTCGGGGCCGGGTAGCTCAGTCGGATTTGACCCGGCGATTCTGCCGACTTCCACGCCTTCGAGCGGGGACTCTCCTCTAAGTTCAGGCCGAATTTGGTGAATTTCCTAAGTCGGGAAGTGGTCCAAACGGGGATGGGAGTGAACCTAACTGCTCATACCAACTTTGAGGCTTTGGGGCCGGGTAGCACAGTCGGATTTGACCCGGCGGTTCTGCCGAATGCCTGGCCTTCGAGGGGGGCCTGCCCTCTGAGTTCAGGCCGAATTTGGTGATTTTCCTAAGTCGGGAAGTGGTCCAAACGGGGATGGGAGTGAACCTGACAGCTCATACCGACTTTGGGGCTTCCAAGCCGGGTAGCTCAACCGGATTTGATCCGGCGGTTCTAGCGACTGCCACGGCTTCGAGGGGGGACTGTTGTCTAAGTTCAGGCCGAATTTGGTGAATTTCCCGAGTCGGGAAGTGGTCCAAACGGGGATGGGAGTGAACCTGACAGCTCTTACCGACATTGAGGCTTCGGGGCCGGGTAGCTCAGTCGGATTTGACCCGGCGATTCTGCCGACTTCCACGCCTTCGAGCGGGGGACTCTCCTCTAAGTTCAGGCCGAATTTGGTGAATTTCCTAAGTCGGGAAGTGGTCCAAACGGGGATGGGAGTGAACCTGACAGCTCTTACCGACTTTGGGGCTTCCAAGCCGGGTAGCTCAACCGGATTTGATCCGGCGGTTCTAGCGACTGTCACGCCTTCGAGGGGGGACTGTTGTATAAGTTCAGGCCGAATTTGGTGAATTTCCCGAGTCGGGAAGTGGTCCAAACGGGGATGGGAGTGAACCTGACAGCTCTTACCGACTTTGGGGCTTCCAAGCCGGGTAGCTCAACCGGATTTGATCCGGCGGTTCTGCCGACTGTCACGCCTTCGAGGGGGGACTGTTGTATAAGTTCAGGCCGAATTTGGTGAATTTCCCGAGTCGGGAAGTGGTCCAAACGGGGATGGGAGTGAACCTGACAGCTCTTACCGACTTTGAGGCTTCGGGGCCGGGTAGCTCAGCCGGATTTGATCCGGCGGTTCTGCCGACTGTCACGCCTTCGAGGGGGGACTGTCCTCTGAGTTCAGGCCGAATTTGGTGAATTTCCCGAGTCGGGAAGTGGTCCAAACGGGGATGGGAGTGAACCTGACAGCTCATACCGACTTTGAGGCTTCCAAGCCGGGTAGCTCAGCCGGATTTGACCCGGCGATTCTGCCGACTTCCACGCCTTCGAGGGGGGACTGCCCTCTGAGTTCAGGCCGAATTTGGTGCATTTCCCGAGTCGGGAAGTGGTCTCTGTCACAACGGGGGCAAGTGTCTGAAGAGGTAAAGTGAGTAACCAGCACAGCTTAGGGAAGGGTTCCAAAGTTCTCAACAATGTGAATTCGGTTACCAGGAAAGCTTAGGAAAGTTGCCTGACTGTCCCAAACGAATGAACTGCAAAACTTAGGGAACATGCCCGAAGATGCTTAAAAGTGTGAAATCAGTAAGCAGGAAAGCATAGGAAAGTGCCTGAAAGTGCTAAATGAGTAACATGAAAAACGTAGAAAAATGCCCGAAAATGTTTAAAAGTGTGAACTCAGTAACCAGCAAAACTTAGTAAAACGTTGGAAAAGCAGAAATGAGTAACCAGAAAAACTTAGAAAAATGTTTGAAAATGAGAAATGAGTAACCAGAAAAACTTAGAAAAATGTTTGAAAATGAGAAATGAGTAACCAAGAAAACTTAGAAAAATGCCCAAAAAGAAGAAATCAGTAACCAGAAAAACTTAGAAAAATGTTTGAAAATGAGAAATGAGTAACCAGAAAAACTTAGAAAAATGTTTGAAAATGAGAAATGAGTAACCAAGAAAACTTAGAAAAATGCCCAAAAAGAAGAAATCAGTAACCAGAAAAACTTAGAAAAATGTTTGAAAATGAGAAATGAGTAACCAAGAAAACTTAGAAAAATGTTTGAAAATGAGAAATGAGTAACCAAGAAAACTTAGAAAAATGCCCAAAAAGAAGAAATCAGTAACCAGAAAAACTTAGAAAAATGTTTGAAAATGAGAAATGAGTAACCAAGAAAACTTAGAAAAATGCCCAAAAAGAAGAAATCAGTAACCAGAAAAACTTAGAAAAATGTTTGAAAATGAGAAATGAGTAACCAGAAAAACTTAGAAAAATGTTTGAAAATGAGAAATGAGTAACCAAGAAAACTTAGAAAAATGCCCAAAAAGAAGAAATCAGTAACCAGAAAAACTTAGAAAAATGTTTGAAAATGAGAAATGAGTAACCAAGAAAACTTAGAAAAATGCCCGAAAAGAAGAAATCAGTAACCAGAAAAACTTAGAAAAATTTTCGGCCAAGTGTGAAAAATATTCTAAGTGTCAGCGGAGGAAAATGCCGAAGCATCGGGAAAGATTCAAAAACTCATGCCGAACATGAGTTCCGAAGTGCCGGAGGAACTGGGCGAATTGAGCCCGGCGGTTGGCCAGATGTCGTTTTGAGTCTGCAGCCCGAAAACTTTAACTTTGTCTGCCGCGGAAGTCTGGACCGGGAAAAATCCAAACGGTTTTGCCGGGTTCGAGTTCCAGAGCGAAGCAGTCGAATTTGAAATTCAGACCCATTCAGTGCCACTTGACATTGTGACACAGTGAGGTTGGCGGGGTACCCGGAGATTTCTGGGAACACGATTTTTAGAACAAAATGGCGGCGCGGGACCACTTTGAAAGGCATCCGAAAAACGGTTCCGCGGGCAGAGCACTTGAATGACAGGCCTGTGTGCATGCCCAAGAGCTCTCGGAAGTCTAATTTTTGACACTTTGTCAAATTTTCGACAGACTTACCCAACTCTTGCTGCCTGTTCTAAGAATCAGTCAGAGGCCTGTGCGGCGGTCTCTTGACACTTTGGAGGGCGGGCAAACCCCACGTTGACTCCGGCCGTCCCTCCAAAAGGCACTTGCTATTGGGGGAAAGGATTGCAAGTAGCCTGGTTCCCGTGGGAGCGGCCAGGAAGGGTGCAGGCTGGCCCTTGCCTGAGCATTCCCAAAACCCTCTTCCGCTGAGAGCAGACCTCGCACGCCGCACTACCGGCTCTGGGAGTGGTTGGCCGCTATTGTACATAGTCCGGTCCTTCCTCTGCCACCCGGCAAGTGCGATGGCTCTGCCGCCCTGCGGTGCTCGTCACCCAGGTTTGGGGAACACGATACTTAGAACATGTTGGCGGCTCGGGACCTGCAGGCGAAAGGGGCCCCGTGGTGCTGAGCACATCGACCTCGGGTCTCAGTGCAAGCCGGAGAGTTCGCGGAAGTCTTAAAAGATTTTGACATCTGCTCAAATCTTTGACAGGCTTGCCTGACTCTTTCCGTCCGTTCTAAGAATCAGTCGGAGGCCGGGGCGGGGACGGTCTCTTGACACACGGAGGGTTGGCTTCCCTCCTCAGGTGTTTGTGTCGAAAATGAAGGCGAGAGATGCAAGCGTCCTGGTTCCCCTGGGTGCTGCCAGCAAGGGTGCAGGCTGACCCTTGCCTGAGCACTCCCAAAAGCCTCTTAAGCTGAGAGCAGGCGCCGCACTACCGGCTCTGGGAGTCGTTGGCCGCTATTGTACATAGTCCGGTCCTTCCTCTGCCACCCGGCAAGTGCGATGGCTCTGCCTCCCTGCGGTGCTCGTCACCCAGGTTTGGGGAACACGATACTTAGAACATGTTGGCGGCTCGGGACCTGCAGGCGAAGGGGGCCCCGTGGTGCTGAGCACATCGACCTCGCGTCTCAGTGCAAGCCGGAGAGTTCGCGGAAGTCTTAACAGGCTTGCCTGACTCTTTCCGTCCGTTCTAAGAATCAGTCGGAGGCCGGGGCGGGGACGGTCTCTTGACACACGGAGGGTTGGCTTCCCTCCTCAGGCGTTTGTGTCGAAAATGAAGGCGAGAGATGCAAGCGTCCTGGTTCCCCTGGGTGCTGCCAGCAAGGGTGCAGGCTGACCCTTGCCTGAGCACTCCCAAAAGCCTCTTAGGCTGAGAGCAGGCGCCGCACTACCGGCTCTGGGAGTCGTTGGCCGCTATTGTACATAGTCCGGTCCTTCCTCTGCCACCCGGCAAGTGCGATGGCTCTGCCTCCCTGCGGTGCCCGTCACCCAGGTTTGGAGAACACGATACTAAGAACATGTTGGCGGCTCGGGACCTGCAGGCGAAAGGGGCCCCGTGGTGCTTAGCACATCGACCTCGCGTCTCAGTGCAAGCCGGAGAGTTCGCGGAAGTCTAAAGCTTTTGACATTCGCTCAAAGCTTTGACAGGCTTGCCCGACTCTTTCCGTCCGTTCTAAGAATCAGTCAGA
>NW_026867456.1:968095-973095 GCF_020745735.1 Hemiscyllium ocellatum | reverse complement strand
CTGACACTTAGAATATTTTTGAGCAGTACAAATCAGTAACCAGCGACACTTAGAATATTTTTCAGCAGTACAAATCAGTAACCAGCGACACTTAGAATATTTTTGAGTCAGTACAAATCAGTAACCAGTGACACTTAGAATATTTTTGGAGCAGTACAAATCAGTAACCAGCGACACTTAGAATATTTTTGAAGCAGTACAAATCAGTAACCAAGTGCATTTTTGAATTGGTTACTGATTTCTCCGTTGAAGTTGGGGCTGCGGTTGGCTTCAGTTAGTGGTGGGGGCTTAATTTTCGCCGAGGGGAGCGTGTCCCGGTAGTGTCTCCGAGGAAGTGGTACCTATTGAAGGGGGTGTTTCTGAATTTGGGCCCTTTTTTGAGTGGCATTGCCGGATGGGTTTTGTGTTGAAGGCTTCCAAATCGGGTAGCTCAGCCGGATTTGACCCGGCGGTTCTACCGACTGTCACGCCTTCGAGGGGGGACTGTTGTCTAAGTTCAGGCCGAATTTGGTGAATTTCCTAAGTCGGGAAGTGGTCCCAACGGGTTTGGGAGTGAACCTAACTGCTCATACCAACTTTGAGGCTTTGGGGCCGGGTAGCACAGTCGGATTTGACCCGGCGGTTCTGCCGAATGCCTGGCCTTCGAGGGGGGCCTGCCCTCTGAGTTCAGGCCGAATTTGGTGATTTTCCTAAGTCGGGAAGTGGTCCAAACGGGGATGGGAGTGAACCTGACAGCTCATACCGACTTTGGGGCTTCCAAGCCGGGTAGCTCAACCGGATTTGATCCGGCGGTTCTAGCGACTGCCACGGCTTCGAGGGGGGACTGTTGTCTAAGTTCAGGCCGAATTTGGTGAATTTCCCGAGTCGGGAAGTGGTCCAAACGGGGATGGGAGTGAACCTGACAGCTCTTACCGACATTGAGGCTTCGGGGCCGGGTAGCTCAGTCGGATTTGACCCGGCGCTTCTGCCGACTTCCACGCCTTCGAGCGGGGACTCTCCTCTAAGTTCAGGCCGAATTTGGTGAATTTCCTAAGTCGGGAAGTGGTCCAAACGGGGATGGGAGTGAACCTAACTGCTCATACCAACTTTGAGGCTTTGGGGCCGGGTAGCACAGTCGGATTTGACCCGGCGGTTCTGCCGAATGCCTGGCCTTCGAGGGGGGCCTGCCCTCTGAGTTCAGGCCGAATTTGGTGATTTTCCTAAGTCGGGAAGTGGTCCAAACGGGGATGGGAGTGAACCTGACAGCTCATACCGACTTTGGGGCTTCCAAGCCGGGTAGCTCAACCGGATTTGATCCGGCGGTTCTAGCGACTGCCACGGCATCGAGGGGGGACTGTTGTCTAAGTTCAGGCCGAATTTGGTGAATTTCCCGAGTCGGGAAGTGGTCCAAACGGGGATGGGAGTGAACCTGACAGCTCTTACCGACATTGAGGCTTCGGGGCCGGGTAGCTCAGTCGGATTTGACCCGGCGATTCTGCCGACTTCCACGCCTTCGAGCGGGGACTCTCCTCTAAGTTCAGGCCGAATTTGGTGAATTTCCTAAGTCGGGAAGTGGTCCAAACGGGGATGGGAGTGAACCTGACAGCTCTTACCGACTTTGGGGCTTCCAAGCCGGGTAGCTCAACCGGATTTGATCCGGCGGTTCTAGCGACTGTCACGCCTTCGAGGGGGGACTGTTGTATAAGTTCAGGCCGAATTTGGTGAATTTCCCGAGTCGGGAAGTGGTCCAAACGGGGATGGGAGTGAACCTGACAGCTCTTACCGACTTTGGGGCTTCCAAGCCGGGTAGCTCAACCGGATTTGATCCGGCGGTTCTGCCGACTGTCACGCCTTCGAGGGGGGACTGTTGTATAAGTTCAGGCCGAATTTGGTGAATTTCCCGAGTCGGGAAGTGGTCCAAACGGGGATGGGAGTGAACCTGACAGCTCTTACCGACTTTGAGGCTTCGGGGCCGGGTAGCTCAGCCGGATTTGATCCGGCGGTTCTGCCGACTGTCACGCCTTCGAGGGGGGACTGTCCTCTGAGTTCAGGCCGAATTTGGTGAATTTCCCGAGTCGGGAAGTGGTCCAAACGGGGATGGGAGTGAACCTGACAGCTCATACCGACTTTGAGGCTTCCAAGCCGGGTAGCTCAGCCGGATTTGACCCGGCGATTCTGCCGACTTCCACGCCTTCGAGGGGGGACTGCCCTCTGAGTTCAGGCCGAATTTGGTGCATTTCCCGAGTCGGGAAGTGGTCTCTGTCACAACGGGGGCAAGTGTCTGAAGAGGTAAAGTGAGTAACCAGCACAGCTTAGGGAAGGGTTCCAAAGTTCTCAACAATGTGAATTCGGTTACCAGGAAAGCTTAGGAAAGTTGCCTGACTGTCCCAAACGAATGAACTGCAAAACTTAGGGAACATGCCCGAAGATGCTTAAAAGTGTGAAATCAGTAAGCAGGAAAGCATAGGAAAGTGCCTGAAAGTGCTAAATGAGTAACATGAAAAACGTAGAAAAATGCCCGAAAATGTTTAAAAGTGTGAACTCAGTAACCAGCAAAACTTAGTAAAACGTTGGAAAAGCAGAAATGAGTAACCAGAAAAACTTAGAAAAATGTTTGAAAATGAGAAATGAGTAACCAGAAAAACTTAGAAAAATGTTTGAAAATGAGAAATGAGTAACCAAGAAAACTTAGAAAAATGCCCAAAAAGAAGAAATCAGTAACCAGAAAAACTTAGAAAAATGTTTGAAAATGAGAAATGAGTAACCAGAAAAACTTAGAAAAATGTTTGAAAATGAGAAATGAGTAACCAAGAAAACTTAGAAAAATGCCCAAAAAGAAGAAATCAGTAACCAGAAAAACTTAGAAAAATGTTTGAAAATGAGAAATGAGTAACCAAGAAAACTTAGAAAAATGTTTGAAAATGAGAAATGAGTAACCAAGAAAACTTAGAAAAATGCCCAAAAAGAAGAAATCAGTAACCAGAAAAACTTAGAAAAATGTTTGAAAATGAGAAATGAGTAACCAAGAAAACTTAGAAAAATGCCCAAAAAGAAGAAATCAGTAACCAGAAAAACTTAGAAAAATGTTTGAAAATGAGAAATGAGTAACCAGAAAAACTTAGAAAAATGTTTGAAAATGAGAAATGAGTAACCAAGAAAACTTAGAAAAATGCCCAAAAAGAAGAAATCAGTAACCAGAAAAACTTAGAAAAATGTTTGAAAATGAGAAATGAGTAACCAAGAAAACTTAGAAAAATGCCCGAAAAGAAGAAATCAGTAACCAGAAAAACTTAGAAAAATTTTCGGCCAAGTGTGAAAAATATTCTAAGTGTCAGCGGAGGAAAATGCCGAAGCATCGGGAAAGATTCAAAAACTCATGCCGAACATGAGTTCCGAAGTGCCGGAGGAACTGGGCGAATTGAGCCCGGCGGTTGGCCAGATGTCGTTTTGAGTCTGCAGCCCGAAAACTTTAACTTTGTCTGCCGCGGAAGTCTGGACCGGGAAAAATCCAAACGGTTTTGCCGGGTTCGAGTTCCAGAGCGAAGCAGTCGAATTTGAAATTCAGACCCATTCAGTGCCACTTGACATTGTGACACAGTGAGGTTGGCGGGGTACCCGGAGATTTCTGGGAACACGATTTTTAGAACAAAATGGCGGCGCGGGACCACTTTGAAAGGCATCCGAAAAACGGTTCCGCGGGCAGAGCACTTGAATGACAGGCCTGTGTGCATGCCCAAGAGCTCTCGGAAGTCTAATTTTTGACACTTTGTCAAATTTTCGACAGACTTACCCAACTCTTGCTGCCTGTTCTAAGAATCAGTCAGAGGCCTGTGCGGCGGTCTCTTGACACTTTGGAGGGCGGGCAAACCCCACGTTGACTCCGGCCGTCCCTCCAAAAGGCACTTGCTATTGGGGGAAAGGATTGCAAGTAGCCTGGTTCCCGTGGGAGCGGCCAGGAAGGGTGCAGGCTGGCCCTTGCCTGAGCATTCCCAAAACCCTCTTCCGCTGAGAGCAGACCTCGCACGCCGCACTACCGGCTCTGGGAGTGGTTGGCCGCTATTGTACATAGTCCGGTCCTTCCTCTGCCACCCGGCAAGTGCGATGGCTCTGCCGCCCTGCGGTGCTCGTCACCCAGGTTTGGGGAACACGATACTTAGAACATGTTGGCGGCTCGGGACCTGCAGGCGAAAGGGGCCCCGTGGTGCTGAGCACATCGACCTCGGGTCTCAGTGCAAGCCGGAGAGTTCGCGGAAGTCTTAAAAGATTTTGACATCTGCTCAAATCTTTGACAGGCTTGCCTGACTCTTTCCGTCCGTTCTAAGAATCAGTCGGAGGCCGGGGCGGGGACGGTCTCTTGACACACGGAGGGTTGGCTTCCCTCCTCAGGCGTTTGTGTCGAAAATGAAGGCGAGAGATGCAAGCGTCCTGGTTCCCCTGGGTGCTGCCAGCAAGGGTGCAGGCTGACCCTTGCCTGAGCACTCCCAAAAGCCTCTTAAGCTGAGAGCAGGCGCCGCACTACCGGCTCTGGGAGTCGTTGGCCGCTATTGTACATAGTCCGGTCCTTCCTCTGCCACCCGGCAAGTGCGATGGCTCTGCCTCCCTGCGGTGCCCGTCACCCAGGTTTGGGGAACACGATACTTAGAACATGTTGGCGGCTCGGGACCTGCAGGCGAAAGGGGCCCCGTGGTGCTGAGCACATCGACCTCGCGTCTCAGTGCAAGCCGGAGAGTTCGCGGAAGTCTTAACAGGCTTGCCTGACTCTTTCCGTCCGTTCTAAGAATCAGTCGGAGGCCGGGGCGGGGACGGTCTCTTGACACACGGAGGGTTGGCTTCCCTCCTCAGGCGTTTGTGTCGAAAATGAAGGCGAGAGATGCAAGCGTCCTGGTTCCCCTGGGTGCTGCCAGCAAGGGTGCAGGCTGACCCTTGCCTGAGCACTCCCAGAAGCCTCTTAGGCTGAGAGCAGACGCCGCACTACCGGCTCTGGGAGTCGTTGGCCGCTATTGTACATAGTCCGGTCCTTC